>NW_028227806.1:0-31082 GCF_978045245.1 Mus caroli | reverse complement strand
ATTTACTGAAAAACCCGCATTAGACGAAATGCACAGTGTAGTACATAGTATATGAGTGAGTTGCACTGAAAAAATTAGAATTTACTGAAAAACCCGCATTAGACGAAATGCACAGTGTAGTACATTGTATATGAGTGAGTTGCACTGAAAAACTAAGAATTTACTGAAAAACCCGCATTAGACGAAATGCACAGTGTAGTACATTGTATGAGTGAGTTGCACTGAAAAACTTAGAATTTACTGAAAAACCCGCATTAGACGAAATGAACAGTGTAGTACATAGTATATGAGTGAGTTGCACTGAAAAACTTAGAATTTACTGAAAAACCCGCATTAGACGAAATGCACAGTGTAGTACATAGTATATGAGTGAGTTGCACTGAAAAAATTAGAATTTACTGAAAAACCCGCATTAGACGAAATGCACAGTGTAGTATATTGTATATGAGTGAGTTGCTCTGAAAAACTTAGAATTTACTGAAAAACCCGCATTAGACGAAATGCACAGTGTAGTACATAGTATATGAGTGAGTTGCCCTGAAAAAATTAGAATTTACTGAAAAACCCGCATTAGACGAAATGCACAGTGTAGTATATTGTATATGAGTGAGTTGCACTGAAAACTTAGAATTTACTGAAAAACCCGCATTAGACGAAATGCACAGTGTAGTACATAGTATATGAGTGAGTTGCACTGAAAAACTTAGAATTTACTGAAAAACCCGCATTAGACGAAATGCACAGTGTAGTACATTGTATATGAGTGAGTTGCACTGAAAAACTTAGAATTTACTGAAAAACCCGCATTAGACGAAATGCACAGTGTAGTACATTGTATATGAGTGAGTTGCACTGAAAAACTTAAAATTTACTGAAAAACCCGCATTAGACGAAATGCACAGTGTAGTACATAGTATATGAGTGATTTGAACTGAAAAACTTAGAATTTACTGAAAAACCCGCATTAGACGAAATGCACAGTGTAGTACATAGTATATGAGTGAGTTGCTCTGAAAAACTTAGAATTTACTGAAAAACCCGCATTAGACGAAATGCACAGTGTAGTACATTGTATATGAGTGAGTTGCACTGAAAAACTTAGAATTTACTGAAAAACCCGCCCTAGACGAAATGCACAGTGTAGTACATTGTATGAGTGAGTTGCACTGAAAAACTTAGAATTTACTGAAAAACCCGCATTAGACGAAATGAACAGTGTAGTACATAGTATATGAGTGAGTTGCACTGAAAAACTTAGAATTTACTGAAAAACCCGCATTAGACGAAATGCACAGTGTAGTACATAGTATATGAGTGAGTTGCACTGAAAAAATTAGAATTTACTGAAAAACCCGCATTAGACGAAATGCACAGTGTAGTATATTGTATATGAGTGAGTTGCACTGAAAAACTTAGAATTTACTGAAAAACCCGCATTAGACGAAATGCACAGTGTAGTACATAGTATATGAGTGAGTTGCACTGAAAAAATTAGAATTTACTGAAAAACCCGCATTAGACGAAATGCACAGTGTAGTATATTGTATATGAGTGAGTTGCACTGAAAAACTTAGAATTTACTGAAAAACCCGCATTAGACGAAATGCACAGTGTAGTACATAGTATATGAGTGAGTTGCACTGAAAAACTTAGAATTTACTGAAAAACCCGCATTAGACGAAATGCACAGTGTAGTACATTGTATATGAGTGAGTTGCACTGAAAAACTTAGAATTTACTGAAAAACCCGCATTAGACGAAATGCACAGTGTAGTACATTGTATATGAGTGAGTTGCACTGAAAAACTTAAAATTTACTGAAAAACCCGCATTAGACGAAATGCACAGTGTAGTACATTGTATATGAGTGAGTTGCACTGAAAAAATTAGAATTTACTGAAAAACCCGCATTAGACGAAATGCACAGTGTAGTACATAGTATATGAGTGAGTTGCACTGAAAAAATTAGAATTTACTGAAAAACCCGCATTAGACGAAATGCACAGTGTAGTACATTGTATATGAGTGAGTTGCACTGAAAAACTAAGAATTTACTGAAAAACCCGCATTAGACGAAATGCACAGTGTAGTACATTGTATGAGTGAGTTGCACTGAAAAACTTAGAATTTACTGAAAAACCCGCATTAGACGAAATGCACAGTGTAGTACATAGTATATGAGTGAGTTGCACTGAAAAACTTAGAATTTACTGAAAAACCCGCATTAGACGAAATGCACAGTGTAGTACATAGTATATGAGTGAGTTGCACTGAAAAAATTAGAATTTACTGAAAAACCCGCATTAGACGAAATGCACAGTGTAGTATATTGTATATGAGTGAGTTGCTCTGAAAAACTTAGAATTTACTGAAAAACCCGCATTAGACGAAATGCACAGTGTAGTACATAGTATATGAGTGAGTTGCACTGAAAAAATTAGAATTTACTGAAAAACCCGCATTAGACGAAATGCACAGTGTAGTATATTGTATATGAGTGAGTTGCACTGAAAAACTTAGAATTTACTGAAAAACCCGCATTAGACGAAATGCACAGTGTAGTACATAGTATATGAGTGAGTTGCACTGAAAAACTTAGAATTTACTGAAAAACCCGCATTAGACGAAATGCACAGTGTAGTACATTGTATATGAGTGAGTTGCACTGAAAAACTTAGAATTTACTGAAAAACTCGCATTAGACGAAATGCACAGTGTAGTACATTGTATATGAGTGAGTTGCATGAAAAACTTAAAATTTACTGAAAAACCCGCATTAGACGAAATGCACAGTGTAGTACATAGTATATGAGTGAGTTGCACTGAAAAAATTAGAATTTACTGAAAAACCCGCATTAGACGAAATGCACAGTGTAGTACATTGTATATGAGTGAGTTGCACTGAAAAACTAAGAATTTACTGAAAAACCCGCATTAGACGAAATGCACAGTGTAGTACATTGTATGAGTGAGTTGCACTGAAAAACTTAGAATTTACTGAAAAACCCGCATTAGACGAAATGAACAGTGTAGTACATAGTATATGAGTGAGTTGCACTGAAAAACTTAGAATTTACTGAAAAACCCGCATTAGACGAAAAGCACAGTGTAGTATAATGTATATGAGTGAGTTGCACTGAAAAACTTAGAATTTACTGAAAAACCCGCATTAGACGAAATGCACAGTGTAGTACATTGTATATGAGTGAGTTGCACTGAAAAACTTAGAATTTATTGAAAAACCCGCATTAGAGGAAATGCACAGTGTAGTACATTGTATATGAGTGAGTTGCACTGAAAAACTTAGAATTTACTGTGAAACCCGCATTAGACGAAATGCACAGTGTAGTACATTGTATATGAGTGAGTTGCACTGAAAAACTTAGAATTTACTGAAAAACCCTCATTGGACGAAATGCACAGTGTAGTACATAGTATATGAGTGATTTGAACTGAAAAACTTAGAATTTACTGAAAAACCCGCATTAGACGAAATGCACAGTGTAGTACATAGTATATGAGTGAGTTGCTCTGAAAAACTTAGAATTTACTGAAAAACCCGCATTAGACGAAATGCACAGTGTAGTACATTGTATATGAGTGAGTTGCACTGAAAAACTTAGAATTTACTGAAAAACCCGCCCTAGACGAAATGCACAGTGTAGTATATTGTATATGAGTGAGTTGCACTGAAAAACTTAGAATTTACTGAAAAACCCGCATTAGACGAAATGCACAGTTTAGTACATAATATATGAGTGAGTTGCACTGAAAAATTTAGAATTTACTGAAAAACCCGCATTAGAAGAAAAGCACAGTGTAGTACATAGTATATGAGTGAGTTGCACTGAAAAAATTAGAATTTACTGAAAAACCCGCATTAGACGAAATGCACAGTGTAGTACATAGTATATGAGTGAGTTGCACTGAAAAAATTAGAATTTACTGAAAAACCCGCATTAGACGAAATGCACAGTGTAGTATATTGTATATGAGTGATTTGAACTGAAAAACTTAGAATTTACTGAAAAACCCGCATTAGACGAAATGCACAGTGTAGTACATAGTATATGAGTGAGTTGCTCTGAAAAACTTAGAATTTACTGAAAAACCCGCATTAGACGAAATGCACAGTGTAGTACATTGTATATGAGTGAGTTGCACTGAAAAACTTAGAATTTACTGAAAAACCCGCATTAGACGAAATGCACAGTGTAGTACATTGTATATGAGTGAGTTGCACTGAAAAACTTAGAATTTACTGAAAAACCCGCCCTAGACGAAATGCACAGTGTAGTATATTGTATATGAGTGAGTTGCATTGAAAAACTTAGAATTTACTGAAAAACCCGCATTAGACGAAATGCACAGTGTAGTACATAGTATATGAGTGAGTTGCACTGAAAAACTTAGAATTTACTGAAAAACCCGCATTAGACGAAATGCACAGTGTAGTACATAGTATATGAGTGAGTTGCACTGAAAAAATTAGAATTTACTGAAAAACCCGCATTAGACGAAATGCACAGTGTAGTATATTGTATATGAGTGAGTTGCACTGAAAAACTTAGAATTTACTGAAAAACCCGCATTAGACGAAATGCACAGTGTAGTACATAGTATATGAGTGAGTTGCACTGAAAAAATTAGAATTTACTGAAAAACCCGCATTAGACGAAATGCACAGTGTAGTATATTGTATATGAGTGAGTTGCACTGAAAAACTTAGAATTTACTGAAAAACCCGCATTAGACGAAATGCACAGTGTAGTACATAGTATATGAGTGAGTTGCACTGAAAAACTTAGAATTTACTGAAAAACCCGCATTAGACGAAATGCACAGTGTAGTACATTGTATATGAGTGAGTTGCACTGAAAAACTTAGAATTTACTGAAAAACCCGCATTAGACGAAATGCACAGTGTAGTACATTGTATATGAGTGAGTTGCACTGAAAAACTTAAAATTTACTGAAAAACCCGCATTAGACGAAATGCACAGTGTAGTACATTGTATATGAGTGAGTTGCACTGAAAAAATTAGAATTTACTGAAAAACCCGCATTAGACGAAATGCACAGTGTAGTACATAGTATATGAGTGTGTTGCACTGAAAAAATTAGAATTTACTGAAAAACCCGCATTAGACGAAATGCACAGTGTAGTACATTGTATATGAGTGAGTTGCACTGAAAAACTAAGAATTTACTGAAAAACCCGCATTAGACGAAATGCACAGTGTAGTACATTGTATGAGTGAGTTGCACTGAAAAACTTAGAATTTACTGAAAAACCCGCATTAGACGAAATGAACAGTGTAGTACATAGTATATGAGTGAGTTGCACTGAAAAACTTAGAATTTACTGAAAAACCCGCATTAGACGAAATGCACAGTGTAGTATAATGTATATGAGTGAGTTGCACTGAAAAACTTAGAATTTACTGAAAAACCCGCATTAGACGAAATGCACAGTGTAGTACATAGTAAATGAGTGAGTTGCACTGAAAAACTTAGAATTTATTGAAAAACCCGCATTAGAGGAAATGCACAGTGTAGTACATTGTATATGAGTGAGTTGCACTGAAAAACTTAGAATTTACTGTGAAACCCGCATTAGACGAAATGCACAGTGTAGTACATTGTATATGAGTGAGTTGCACTGAAAAACTTAGAATTTACTGAAATACCCTCATTGGACGAAATGCACAGTGTAGTACATAGTATATGAGTGATTTGAACTGAAAAACTTAGAATTTACTGAAAAACCCGCATTAGACGAAATGCACAGTGTAGTACATAGTATATGAGTGAGTTGCTCTGAAAAACTTAGAATTTACTGAAAAACCCGCATTAGATGAAATGCACAGTGTAGTACATTGTATATGAGTGAGTTGCACTGAAAAACTTAGAATTTACTGAAAAACCCGCCCTAGACGAAATGCACAGTGTAGTATATTGTATATGAGTGAGTTGCACTGAAAAACTTAGAATTTACTGAAAAACCCGCATTAGACTAAATGCACAGTTTAGTACATAATATATGAGTGAGTTGCACTGAAAAATTTAGAATTTACTGAAAAACCCGCATTAGACGAAAAGCACAGTGTAGTACATAGTATATGAGTGAGTTGCACTGAAAAAATTAGAATTTACTGAAAAACCCGCATTAGACGAAATGCACAGTGTAGTACATAGTATATGAGTGAGTTGCACTGAAAAAATTAGAATTTACTGAAAAACCCGCATTAGACGAAATGCACAGTGTAGTATATTGTATATGAGTGATTTGAACTGAAAAACTTAGAATTTACTGAAAAACCCGCATTAGACGAAATGCACAGTGTAGTACATAGTATATGAGTGAGTTGCTCTGAAAAACTTAGAATTTACTGAAAAACCCGCATTAGACGAAATGTACAGTGTAGTACATTGTATATGAGTGAGTTGCACTGAAAAACTTAGAATTTACTGAAAAACCCGCATTAGACGAAATGCACAGTGTAGTACATTGTATATGAGTGAGTTGCACTGAAAAACTTAGAATTTACTGAAAAACCCGCCCTAGACGAAATGCACAGTGTAGTATATTGTATATGAGTGAGTTGCACTGAAAAACTTAGAATTTACTGAAAAACCCGCATTAGACGAAATGCACAGTGTAGTACATAGTATATGAGTGAGTTGCACTGAAAAACTTAGAATTTACTGAAAAACCCGCATTAGACGAAATGCACAGTGTAGTACATAGTATATGAGTGAGTTGCACTGAAAAAATTAGAATTTACTGAAAAACCCGCATTAGACGAAATGCACAGTGTAGTATATTGTATATGAGTGAGTTGCACTGAAAAACTTAGAATTTACTGAAAAACCCGCATTAGACGAAATGCACAGTGTAGTACATAGTATATGAGTGAGTTGCACTGAAAAAATTAGAATTTACTGAAAAACCCGCATTAGACGAAATGCACAGTGTAGTATATTGTATATGAGTGAGTTGCACTGAAAAACTTAGAATTTACTGAAAAACCCGCATTAGACGAAATGCACAGTGTAGTACATAGTATATGAGTGAGTTGCACTGAAAAACTTAGAATTTACTGAAAAACCCGCATTAGACGAAATGCACAGTGTAGTACATTGTATATGAGTGAGTTGCACTGAAAAACTTAGAATTTACTGAAAAACCCGCCCTAGACGAAATGCACAGTGTAGTATATTGTATATGAGTGAGTTGCACTGAAAAACTTAGAATTTACTGAAAAACCCGCATTAGACGAAATGCACAGTTTAGTACATAATATAAGAGTGAGTTGCACTGAAAAATTTAGAATTTACTGAAAAACCCGCATTAGACGAAAAGCACAGTGTAGTACATAGTATATGAGTGAGTTGCACTGAAAAACTTAGAATTTACTGAAAAACCCGCATTAGACGAAATGCACAGTGTAGTACATAGTATATGAGTGAGTTGCATTGAAAAAATTAGAATTTACTGAAAAACCCGCATTAGACGAAATGCACAGTGTAGTATATTGTATATGAGTGATTTGAACTGAAAAACTTAGAATTTACTGAAAAACCCGCATTAGACGAAATGCACAGTGTAGTACATAGTATATGAGTGAGTTGCTCTGAAAAACTTAGAATTTACTGAAAAACCCGCATTAGACGAAATGCACAGTGTAGTACATTGTATATGAGTGAGTTGCACTGAAAAACTTAGAATTTACTGAAAAACCCGCATTAGACGAAATGCACAGTGTAGTACATTGTATATGAGTGAGTTGCACTGAAAACTTAGAATTTACTGAAAAACCCGCCCTAGACGAAATGCACAGTGTAGTATATTGTAAATGAGTGAGTTGCACTGAAAAACTTAGAATTTACTGAAAAACCCGCATTAGACGAAATGCACAGTGTAGTACATAGTATATGAGTGAGTTGCACTGAAAAACTTAGAATTTACTGAAAAACCCACATTAGACGAAATGCACAGTGTAGTACATAGTATATGAGTGAGTTGCACTGAAAAAATTAGAATTTACTGAAAAACCCGCATTAGACGAAATGCACAGTGTAGTATATTGTATATGAGTGATTTGAACTGAAAAACTTAGAATTTACTGAAAAACCCGCATTAGACGAAATGCACAGTGTAGTACATAGTATATGAGTGAGTTGCTCTGAAAAACTTAGAATTTACTGAAAAACCCGCATTAGACGAAATGCACAGTGTAGTACATTGTATATGAGTGAGTTGCACTGAAAAACTTAGAATTTACTGAAAAACCCGCATTAGACGAAATGCACAGTGTAGTACATTGTATATGAGTGAGTTGCACTGAAAAACTTAGAATTTACTGAAAAACCCGCATTAGACGAAATGCACAGTGTAGTACATAGTATATCAGTGAGTTGCACTGAAAAACTTAGAATTTACTGAAAAACCCGCATTAGACGAAATGCACAGTGTAGTACATAGTATATGAGTGAGTTGCACTGAAAAAATTAGAATTTACTGAAAAACCCGCGTTAGACGAAATGCACAGTGTAGTACATTGTATATGAGTGAGTTGCACTGAAAAACTAAGAATTTACTGAAAAACCCGCATTAGACGAAATGCACAGTGTAGTACATTGTATGAGTGAGTTGCACTGAAAAACTTAGAATTTACTGAAAAACCCGCATTAGACGAAATGAACAGTGTAGTACATAGTATATGAGTGAGTTGCACTGAAAACTTAGAATTTACTGAAAAACCCGCATTAGACGAAATGCACAGTGTAGTATAATGTATATGAGTGAGTTGCACTGAAAAACTTAGAATTTACTGAAAAACCCGCATTAGACGAAATGCACAGTGTAGTACATTGTATATGAGTGAGTTGCACTGAAAAACTTAGAATTTATTGAAAAACCCGCATTAGAGGAAATGCACAGTGTAGTACATTGTATATGAGTGAGTTGCACTGAAAAACTTAGAATTTACTGTGAAACCCGCATTAGACGAAATGCACAGTGTAGTACATTGTATATGAGTGAGTTGCACTGAAAAACTTAGAATTTACTGAAAAACCCGCATTAGACGAAATGCACTGTGTAGTACATTGTATATGAGTGAGTTGCACTGAACTACTTAGAATTTACTGAAAAACCCGCATTAGACGAAATGCACAGTGTAGTACATTGTATATGAGTGAGTTGCACTGAAAAACTTAGAATTTACTGAAAAACCCGCATTAGACGAAATGCACTGTGTAGTACATTGTATATGAGTGAGTTGCACTGAAAAACTTAGAATTTACTGAATAACCCGCATTAGACGAAATGCAGTGTAGTACATAGTATATGAGTGAGTTGCACTGAAAAACTTAGAATTTACTGAAAAACCCGCATTAGATGAAATGCACAGTGTAGTACATAGTATATGAGTGAGTTGCACTGAAAAACTTAGAATTTACTGAAAAAACCGCATTAGACGAAATGAACAGTGTAGTACATAGGATATGAGTGAGTTGCACTGAAAAACTTAGAATTTACTGAAAAACCCGCATTAGACGAAATGCACAGTGTAGTACATTGTATATGAGTGAGTTGCACTGAAAAACTTTGAATTTACTGAAAAACCCGCATTAGACGAAATGCACAGTGTAGTACATTGTATATGAGTGAGTTGCACTGAAAAACTTAGAATTTACTGAAAAACCCGCATTAGACGAAATGCACAGTGTAGTACATTGTATATGAGTGAGTTGCACTGAAAAACTTAGAATTTACTGAAAAACCCGCATTAGACGAAATGCACAGTGTAGTACATAGTATATGAGTGAGTTGCACTGAAAAAATTAGAATTTACTGAAAAACCCGCATTAGACGAAATGCACAGTGTAGTACATTGTATATGAGTGAGTTGCACTGAAAAACTAAGAATTTACTGAAAAACCCGCATTAGACGAAATGCACAGTGTAGTACATTGTATGAGTGAGTTGCACTGAAAAACTTAGAATTTACTGAAAAACCCGCATTAGACGAAATGAACAGTGTAGTACATAGTATATGAGTGAGTTGCACTGAAAAACTTAGAATTTATTGAAAAACCCGCATTAGAGGAAATGCACAGTGTAGTACATTGTATATGAGTGAGTTGCACTGAAAAACTTAGAATTTACTGTGAAACCCGCATTAGACGAAATGCACAGTGTAGTACATTGTATATGAGTGAGTTGCACTGAAAAACTTAGAATTTACTGAAATACCCTCATTGGACGAAATGCACAGTGTAGTACATAGTATATGAGTGATTTGAACTGAAAAACTTAGAATTTACTGAAAAACCCGCATTAGACGAAATGCACAGTGTAGTACATAGTATATGAGTGAGTTGCTCTGAAAAACTTAGAATTTACTGAAAAACCCGCATTAGACGAAATGCACAGTGTAGTACATTGTATATGAGTGAGTTGCACTGAAAAACTTAGAATTTACTGAAAAACCCGCCCTAGACGAAATGCACAGTGTAGTATATTGTATATGAGTGAGTTGCACTGAAAAACTTAGAATTTACTGAAAAACCCGCATTAGACGAAATGCACAGTTTAGTACAAAATGTATGAGTGAGTTGCACTGAAAAATTTAGAATTTACTGAAAAACCCGCATTAGACGAAAAGCACAGTGTAGTACATAGTATATGAGTGAGTTGCACTGAAAAACTTAGAATTTACTGAAATACCCTCATTGGACGAAATGCACAGTGTAGTACATAGTATATGAGTGATTTGCACTGAAAAACTTAGAATTTACTGAAAAACCCGCATTAGACGAAATGCACAGTGTAGTACATAGTATATGAGTGAGTTGCACTGAAAAACTTAGAATTTACTGAAAAACCCGCATTAGACGAAATGCACAGTGTAGTACATTGTATATGAGTGAGTTGCACTGAAAAACTTAAAATTTACTGAAAAACCCGCATTAGACGAAATGCACAGTGTAGTACATTGTATATGAGTGAGTTGCACTGAAAAACTTAGAATTTACTGAAAAACACGCATTAGACGAAATGCACAGTGTAGTACATTGTATATGAGTGAGTTGCACTGAAAAACTTAGAATTTACTGAAAAACCCGCATTAGACGAAATGCACAGTGTAGTACATTGTATATGAGTGAGTTGCACTGAAAAACTTAGAATTTACTGAAAAACCCGCATTAGACGAAATGCACAGTGTAGTACATAGTATATCAGTGAGTTGCACTGAAAAACTTAGAATTTACTGAAAAACCCGCATTAGACGAAATGCACAGTGTAGTACATAGTATATGAGTGAGTTGCACTGAAAAAATTAGAATTTACTGAAAAACCCGCGTTAGACGAAATGCACAGTGTAGTACATTGTATATGAGTGAGTTGCACTGAAAAACTAAGAATTTACTGAAAAACCCGCATTAGACGAAATGCACAGTGTAGTACATTGTATGAGTGAGTTGCACTGAAAAACTTAGAATTTACTGAAAAACCCGCATTAGACGAAATGAACAGTGTAGTACATAGTATATGAGTGAGTTGCACTGAAAACTTAGAATTTACTGAAAAACCCGCATTAGACGAAATGCACAGTGTAGTATAATGTATATGAGTGAGTTGCACTGAAAAACTTAGAATTTACTGAAAAACCCGCATTAGACGAAATGCACAGTGTAGTACATTGTATATGAGTGAGTTGCACTGAAAAACTTAGAATTTATTGAAAAACCCGCATTAGAGGAAATGCACAGTGTAGTACATTGTATATGAGTGAGTTGCACTGAAAAACTTAGAATTTACTGTGAAACCCGCATTAGACGAAATGCACAGTGTAGTACATTGTATATGAGTGAGTTGCACTGAAAAACTTAGAATTTACTGAAAAACCCGCATTAGACGAAATGCACTGTGTAGTACATTGTATATGAGTGAGTTGCACTGAACTACTTAGAATTTACTGAAAAACCCGCATTAGACGAAATGCACAGTGTAGTACATTGTATATGAGTGAGTTGCACTGAAAAACTTAGAATTTACTGAAAAACCCGCATTAGACGAAATGCACTGTGTAGTACATTGTATATGAGTGAGTTGCACTGAAAAACTTAGAATTTACTGAATAACCCGCATTAGACGAAATGCAGTGTAGTACATAGTATATGAGTGAGTTGCACTGAAAAACTTAGAATTTACTGAAAAACCCGCATTAGATGAAATGCACAGTGTAGTACATAGTATATGAGTGAGTTGCACTGAAAAACTTAGAATTTACTGAAAAAACCGCATTAGACGAAATGAACAGTGTAGTACATAGGATATGAGTGAGTTGCACTGAAAAACTTAGAATTTACTGAAAAACCCGCATTAGACGAAATGCACAGTGTAGTACATTGTATATGAGTGAGTTGCACTGAAAAACTTTGAATTTACTGAAAAACCCGCATTAGACGAAATGCACAGTGTAGTACATTGTATATGAGTGAGTTGCACTGAAAAACTTAGAATTTACTGAAAAACCCGCATTAGACGAAATGCACAGTGTAGTACATTGTATATGAGTGAGTTGCACTGAAAAACTTAGAATTTACTGAAAAACCCGCATTAGACGAAATGCACAGTGTAGTACATAGTATATGAGTGAGTTGCACTGAAAAAATTAGAATTTACTGAAAAACCCGCATTAGACGAAATGCACAGTGTAGTACATTGTATATGAGTGAGTTGCACTGAAAAACTAAGAATTTACTGAAAAACCCGCATTAGACGAAATGCACAGTGTAGTACATTGTATGAGTGAGTTGCACTGAAAAACTTAGAATTTACTGAAAAACCCGCATTAGACGAAATGAACAGTGTAGTACATAGTATATGAGTGAGTTGCACTGAAAAACTTAGAATTTATTGAAAAACCCGCATTAGAGGAAATGCACAGTGTAGTACATTGTATATGAGTGAGTTGCACTGAAAAACTTAGAATTTACTGTGAAACCCGCATTAGACGAAATGCACAGTGTAGTACATTGTATATGAGTGAGTTGCACTGAAAAACTTAGAATTTACTGAAATACCCTCATTGGACGAAATGCACAGTGTAGTACATAGTATATGAGTGATTTGAACTGAAAAACTTAGAATTTACTGAAAAACCCGCATTAGACGAAATGCACAGTGTAGTACATAGTATATGAGTGAGTTGCTCTGAAAAACTTAGAATTTACTGAAAAACCCGCATTAGACGAAATGCACAGTGTAGTACATTGTATATGAGTGAGTTGCACTGAAAAACTTAGAATTTACTGAAAAACCCGCCCTAGACGAAATGCACAGTGTAGTATATTGTATATGAGTGAGTTGCACTGAAAAACTTAGAATTTACTGAAAAACCCGCATTAGACGAAATGCACAGTTTAGTACAAAATGTATGAGTGAGTTGCACTGAAAAATTTAGAATTTACTGAAAAACCCGCATTAGACGAAAAGCACAGTGTAGTACATAGTATATGAGTGAGTTGCACTGAAAAACTTAGAATTTACTGAAATACCCTCATTGGACGAAATGCACAGTGTAGTACATAGTATATGAGTGATTTGCACTGAAAAACTTAGAATTTACTGAAAAACCCGCATTAGACGAAATGCACAGTGTAGTACATAGTATATGAGTGAGTTGCACTGAAAAACTTAGAATTTACTGAAAAACCCGCATTAGACGAAATGCACAGTGTAGTACATTGTATATGAGTGAGTTGCACTGAAAAACTTAAAATTTACTGAAAAACCCGCATTAGACGAAATGCACAGTGTAGTACATTGTATATGAGTGAGTTGCACTGAAAAACTTAGAATTTACTGAAAAACCCGCATTAGACGAAATGCACAGTGTAGTACATTGTATATGAGTGAGTTGCACTGAAAAACTTAGAATTTACTGAAAAACCCGCATTAGACGAAATGCACAGTGTAGTACATAGTATATCAGTGAGTTGCACTGAAAAACTTAGAATTTACTGAAAAACCCGCATTAGACGAAATGCACAGTGTAGTACATAGTATATGAGTGAGTTGCACTGAAAAAATTAGAATTTACTGAAAAACCCGCGTTAGACGAAATGCACAGTGTAGTACATTGTATATGAGTGAGTTGCACTGAAAAACTAAGAATTTACTGAAAAACCCGCATTAGACGAAATGCACAGTGTAGTACATTGTATGAGTGAGTTGCACTGAAAAACTTAGAATTTACTGAAAAACCCGCATTAGACGAAATGAACAGTGTAGTACATAGTATATGAGTGAGTTGCACTGAAAACTTAGAATTTACTGAAAAACCCGCATTAGACGAAATGCACAGTGTAGTATAATGTATATGAGTGAGTTGCACTGAAAAACTTAGAATTTACTGAAAAACCCGCATTAGACGAAATGCACAGTGTAGTACATTGTATATGAGTGAGTTGCACTGAAAAACTTAGAATTTATTGAAAAACCCGCATTAGAGGAAATGCACAGTGTAGTACATTGTATATGAGTGAGTTGCACTGAAAAACTTAGAATTTACTGTGAAACCCGCATTAGACGAAATGCACAGTGTAGTACATTGTATATGAGTGAGTTGCACTGAAAAACTTAGAATTTACTGAAAAACCCGCATTAGACGAAATGCACTGTGTAGTACATTGTATATGAGTGAGTTGCACTGAACTACTTAGAATTTACTGAAAAACCCGCATTAGACGAAATGCACAGTGTAGTACATTGTATATGAGTGAGTTGCACTGAAAAACTTAGAATTTACTGAAAAACCCGCATTAGACGAAATGCACTGTGTAGTACATTGTATATGAGTGAGTTGCACTGAAAAACTTAGAATTTACTGAATAACCCGCATTAGACGAAATGCAGTGTAGTACATAGTATATGAGTGAGTTGCACTGAAAAACTTAGAATTTACTGAAAAACCCGCATTAGATGAAATGCACAGTGTAGTACATAGTATATGAGTGAGTTGCACTGAAAAACTTAGAATTTACTGAAAAAACCGCATTAGACGAAATGAACAGTGTAGTACATAGGATATGAGTGAGTTGCACTGAAAAACTTAGAATTTACTGAAAAACCCGCATTAGACGAAATGCACAGTGTAGTACATTGTATATGAGTGAGTTGCACTGAAAAACTTTGAATTTACTGAAAAACCCGCATTAGACGAAATGCACAGTGTAGTACATTGTATATGAGTGAGTTGCACTGAAAAACTTAGAATTTACTGAAAAACCCGCATTAGACGAAATGCACAGTGTAGTACATTGTATATGAGTGAGTTGCACTGAAAAACTTAGAATTTACTGAAAAACCCGCATTAGACGAAATGCACAGTGTAGTACATAGTATATGAGTGAGTTGCACTGAAAAAATTAGAATTTACTGAAAAACCCGCATTAGACGAAATGCACAGTGTAGTACATTGTATATGAGTGAGTTGCACTGAAAAACTAAGAATTTACTGAAAAACCCGCATTAGACGAAATGCACAGTGTAGTACATTGTATGAGTGAGTTGCACTGAAAAACTTAGAATTTACTGAAAAACCCGCATTAGACGAAATGAACAGTGTAGTACATAGTATATGAGTGAGTTGCACTGAAAAACTTAGAATTTATTGAAAAACCCGCATTAGAGGAAATGCACAGTGTAGTACATTGTATATGAGTGAGTTGCACTGAAAAACTTAGAATTTACTGTGAAACCCGCATTAGACGAAATGCACAGTGTAGTACATTGTATATGAGTGAGTTGCACTGAAAAACTTAGAATTTACTGAAATACCCTCATTGGACGAAATGCACAGTGTAGTACATAGTATATGAGTGATTTGAACTGAAAAACTTAGAATTTACTGAAAAACCCGCATTAGACGAAATGCACAGTGTAGTACATAGTATATGAGTGAGTTGCTCTGAAAAACTTAGAATTTACTGAAAAACCCGCATTAGACGAAATGCACAGTGTAGTACATTGTATATGAGTGAGTTGCACTGAAAAACTTAGAATTTACTGAAAAACCCGCCCTAGACGAAATGCACAGTGTAGTATATTGTATATGAGTGAGTTGCACTGAAAAACTTAGAATTTACTGAAAAACCCGCATTAGACGAAATGCACAGTTTAGTACAAAATGTATGAGTGAGTTGCACTGAAAAATTTAGAATTTACTGAAAAACCCGCATTAGACGAAAAGCACAGTGTAGTACATAGTATATGAGTGAGTTGCACTGAAAAACTTAGAATTTACTGAAATACCCTCATTGGACGAAATGCACAGTGTAGTACATAGTATATGAGTGATTTGCACTGAAAAACTTAGAATTTACTGAAAAACCCGCATTAGACGAAATGCACAGTGTAGTACATAGTATATGAGTGAGTTGCACTGAAAAACTTAGAATTTACTGAAAAACCCGCATTAGACGAAATGCACAGTGTAGTACATTGTATATGAGTGAGTTGCACTGAAAAACTTAAAATTTACTGAAAAACCCGCATTAGACGAAATGCACAGTGTAGTACATTGTATATGAGTGAGTTGCACTGAAAAACTTAGAATTTACTGAAAAACCCGCATTAGACGAAATGCACAGTGTAGTACATTGTATATGAGTGAGTTGCACTGAAAAACTTAGAATTTACTGAAAAACCCGCATTAGACGAAATGCACAGTGTAGTACATTGTATATGAGTGAGTTGCACTGAAAAACTTAGAATTTACTGAAAAACCCGCATTAGACGAAATGCACAGTGTAGTACATAGTATATCAGTGAGTTGCACTGAAAAACTTAGAATTTACTGAAAAACCCGCATTAGACGAAATGCACAGTGTAGTACATAGTATATGAGTGAGTTGCACTGAAAAAATTAGAATTTACTGAAAAACCCGCGTTAGACGAAATGCACAGTGTAGTACATTGTATATGAGTGAGTTGCACTGAAAAACTAAGAATTTACTGAAAAACCCGCATTAGACGAAATGCACAGTGTAGTACATTGTATGAGTGAGTTGCACTGAAAAACTTAGAATTTACTGAAAAACCCGCATTAGACGAAATGAACAGTGTAGTACATAGTATATGAGTGAGTTGCACTGAAAACTTAGAATTTACTGAAAAACCCGCATTAGACGAAATGCACAGTGTAGTATAATGTATATGAGTGAGTTGCACTGAAAAACTTAGAATTTACTGAAAAACCCGCATTAGACGAAATGCACAGTGTAGTACATTGTATATGAGTGAGTTGCACTGAAAAACTTAGAATTTATTGAAAAACCCGCATTAGAGGAAATGCACAGTGTAGTACATTGTATATGAGTGAGTTGCACTGAAAAACTTAGAATTTACTGTGAAACCCGCATTAGACGAAATGCACAGTGTAGTACATTGTATATGAGTGAGTTGCACTGAAAAACTTAGAATTTACTGAAAAACCCGCATTAGACGAAATGCACTGTGTAGTACATTGTATATGAGTGAGTTGCACTGAACTACTTAGAATTTACTGAAAAACCCGCATTAGACGAAATGCACAGTGTAGTACATTGTATATGAGTGAGTTGCACTGAAAAACTTAGAATTTACTGAAAAACCCGCATTAGACGAAATGCACTGTGTAGTACATTGTATATGAGTGAGTTGCACTGAAAAACTTAGAATTTACTGAATAACCCGCATTAGACGAAATGCACAGTGTAGTACATAGTATATGAGTGAGTTGCACTGAAAAACTTAGAATTTACTGAAAAACCCGCATTAGATGAAATGCACAGTGTAGTACATAGTATATGAGTGAGTTGCACTGAAAAACTTAGAATTTACTGAAAAAAACCGCATTAGACGAAATGAACAGTGTAGTACATAGGATATGAGTGAGTTGCACTGAAAAACTTAGAATTTACTGAAAAAACCCGCATTAGACGAAATGCACAGTGTAGTACATTGTATATGAGTGAGTTGCACTGAAAAACTTTGAATTTACTGAAAAACCCGCATTAGACGAAATGCACAGTGTAGTACATTGTATATGAGTGAGTTGCACTGAAAAACTTAGAATTTACTGAAAAACCCGCATTAGACGAAATGCACAGTGTAGTACATTGTATATGAGTGAGTTGCACTGAAAAACTTAGAATTTACTGAAAAACCCGCATTAGACGAAATGCACAGTGTAGTACATAATATATGAGTGAGTTGCACTGAAAAAATTAGAATTTACTGAAAAACCCGCATTAGACGAAATGCACAGTGTAGTATATTGTATATGAGTGAGTTGCACTGAAAAACTTAGAATTTACTGAAAAACCCGCATTAGACGAAATGCACAGTGTAGTACATAGTATATGAGTGAGTTGCACTGAAAAAATTAGAATTTACTGAAAAACCCGCATTAGACGAAATGCACAGTGTAGTATATTGTATATGAGTGAGTTGCACTGAAAAACTTAGAATTTACTGAAAAACCCGCATTAGACGAAATGCACAGTGTAGTACATAGTATATGAGTGAGTTGCACTGAAAAACTTAGAATTTACTGAAAAACCCGCATTAGACGAAATGCACAGTGTAGTACATTGTATATGAGTGAGTTGCACTGAAAAACTTAGAATTTACTGAAAAACCCGCATTAGACGAAATGCACAGTGTAGTACATTGTATATGAGTGAGTTGCACTGAAAAACTTAAAATTTACTGAAAAACCCGCATTAGACGAAATGCACAGTGTAGTACATTGTATATGAGTGAGTTGCACTGAAAAACTTAGAATTTACTGAAAAACCCGCATTAGACGAAATGCACAGTGTAGTACATTGTATATGAGTGAGTTGCACTGAAAAACTTAGAATTTACTGAAAAACCCGCATTAGACGAAATGCACAGTGTAGTACATAGTATATCAGTGAGTTGCACTGAAAAACTTAGAATTTACTGAAAAACCCGCATTAGACGAAATGCACAGTGTAGTACATAGTATATGAGTGAGTTGCACTGAAAAAATTAGAATTTACTGAAAAACCCGCATTAGACGAAATGCACAGTGTAGTACATTGTATATGAGTGAGTTGCACTGAAAAACTAAGAATTTACTGAAAAACCCGCATTAGACGAAATGCACAGTGTAGTACATTGTATGAGTGAGTTGCACTGAAAAACTTAGAATTTACTGAAAAACCCGCATTAGACGAAATGAACAGTGTAGTACATAGTATATGAGTGAGTTGCACTGAAAAACTTAGAATTTACTGAAAAACCCGCATTAGACGAAATGCACAGTGTAGTACATTGTATGAGTGAGTTGCACTGAAAAACTTAGAATTTACTGAAAAACCCGCATTAGACGAAATGAACAGTGTAGTACATAGTATATGAGTGAGTTGCACTGAAAAACTTAGAATTTACTGAAAAACCCGCATTAGACGAAATGCACAGTGTAGTATAATGTATATCAGTGAGTTGCACTGAAAAACTTAGAATTTACTGAAAAACCCGCATTAGACGAAATGCACAGTGTAGTACATAGTATATGAGTGAGTTGCACTGAAAAAATTAGAATTTACTGAAAAACCCGCATTAGACGAAATGCACAGTGTAGTACATTGTATATGAGTGAGTTGCACTGAAAAACTAAGAATTTACTGAAAAACCCGCATTAGACGAAATGCACAGTGTAGTACATTGTATGAGTGAGTTGCACTGAAAAACTTAGAATTTACTGAAAAACCCGCATTAGACGAAATGAACAGTGTAGTACATAGTATATGAGTGAGTTGCACTGAAAAACTTAGAATTTACTGAAAAACCCGCATTAGACGAAATGCACAGTGTAGTATAATGTATATGAGTGAGTTGCACTGAAAAACTTAGAATTTACTGAAAAACCCGCATTAGACGAAATGCACAGTGTAGTACATTGTATATGAGTGAGTTGCACTGAAAAACTTAGAATTTATTGAAAAACCCGCATTAGAGGAAATGCACAGTGTAGTACATTGTATATGAGTGAGTTGCACTGAAAAACTTAGAATTTACTGAAAAACCCGCATTAGACGAAATGCACAGTGTAGAACATTGTATATGAGTGAGTTGCACTGAAAAACTTAGAATTTACTGAAAAACCCGCATTAGACGAAATGCACAGTTTAGTACATTGAATATGAGTGAGTTGCACTGAAAAACTTAGAATTTACTGAAAAACCCGCCCTAGACGAAATGCACAGTGTAGTATATTGTATATGAGTGAGTTGCACTGAAAAACTTAGAATTTACTGAAAAACCCGCATTAGACGAAATGCACAGTGTAGTACATAGTATATGAGTGAGTTGCACTGAAAAACTTAGAATTTACTGAAAAACCCGCATTAGACGAAATGCACAGTGTAGTACATAGTATATGAGTGAGTTGCACTGAAAAAATTAGAATTTACTGAAAAACCCGCATTAGACGAAATGCACAGTGTAGTATATTGTATATGAGTGAGTTGCACTGAAAAACTTAGAATTTACTGAAAAACCCGCATTAGACGAAATGCACAATGTAGTACATAGTATATGAGTGAGTTGCACTGAAAAAATTAGAATTTACTGAAAAACCCGCATTAGACGAAATGCACAGTGTAGTATATTGTATATGAGTGAGTTGCACTGAAAAACTTAGAATTTACTGAAAAACCCGCATTAGACGAAATGCACAGTGTAGTACATAGTATATGAGTGAGTTGCACTGAAAAACTTAGAATTTACTGAAAAACCCGCATTAGACGAAATGCACAGTGTAGTACATTGTATATGAGTGAGTTGCACTGAAAAACTTAGAATTTACTGAAAAACCCGCATTAGATGAAATGCACAGTGTAGTACATTGTATATGAGTGAGTTGCACTGAAAAACTTAAAATTTACTGAAAAACCCGCATTAGACGAAATGCACAGTGTAGTACATTGTATATGAGTGAGTTGCACTGAAAAACTTAGAATTTACTGAAAAACCCGCATTAGACGAAATGCACAGTGTAGTACATTGTATATGAGTGAGTTGCACTGAAAAACTTAGAATTTACTGAAAAACCCGCATTAACGAAATGCACAGTGTAGTACATTGTATATGAGTGAGTTGCACTGAAAAACTTAGAATTTACTGAAAAACCCGCATTAGACGAAATGCACAGTGTAGTACATAGTATATCAGTGAGTTGCACTGAAAAACTTAGAATTTACTGAAAAACCCGCATTAGACGAAATGCACAGTGTAGTACATAGTATATGAGTGAGTTGCACTGAAAAAATTAGAATTTACTGAAAAACCCGCATTAGACGAAATGCACAGTGTAGTACATTGTATATGAGTGAGTTGCACTGAAAAACTAAGAATTTACTGAAAAACCCGCATTAGACGAAATGCACAGTGTAGTACATTGTATGAGTGAGTTGCACTGAAAAACTTAGAATTTACTGAAAAACCCGCATTAGACGAAATGAACAGTGTAGTACATAGTATATGAGTGAGTTGCACTGAAAAACTTAGAATTTACTGAAAAACCCGCATTAGACGAAATGCACAGTGTAGTATAATGTATATGAGTGAGTTGCACTGAAAAACTTAGAATTTACTGAAAAACCCGCATTAGACGAAATGCACAGTGTAGTACATTGTATATGAGTGAGTTGCACTGAAAAACTTAGAATTTATTGAAAAACCCGCATTAGAGGAAATGCACAGTGTAGTACATTGTATATGAGTGAGTTGCACTGAAAAACTTAGAATTTACTGTGAAACCCGCATTAGACGAAATGCACAGTGTAGAACATTGTATATGAGTGAGTTGCACTGAAAAACTTAGAATTTACTGAAAAACCCGCATTAGACGAAATGCACAGTTTAGTACATTGAATATGAGTGAGTTGCACTGAAAAACTTAGAATTTACTGAAAAACCCGCCCTAGACGAAATGCACAGTGTAGTATATTGTATATGAGTGAGTTGCACTGAAAAACTTAGAATTTACTGAAAAACCCGCATTAGACGAAATGCACAGTGTAGTACATAGTATATGAGTGAGTTGCACTGAAAAACTTAGAATTTACTGAAAAACCCGCATTAGACGAAATGCACAGTGTAGTACATAGTATATGAGTGAGTTGCACTGAAAAAATTAGAATTTACTGAAAAACCCGCATTAGACGAAATGCACAGTGTAGTATATTGTATATGAGTGAGTTGCACTGAAAAACTTAGAATTTACTGAAAAACCCGCATTAGACGAAATGCACAATGTAGTACATAGTATATGATTGAGTTGCACTGAAAAAATTAGAATTTACTGAAAAACCCGCATTAGACGAAATGCACAGTGTAGTATATTGTATATGAGTGAGTTGCACTGAAAAACTTAGAATTTACTGAAAAACCCGCATTAGACGAAATGCACAGTGTAGTACATAGTATATGAGTGAGTTGCACTGAAAAACTTAGAATTTACTGAAAAACCCGCATTAGACGAAATGCACAGTGTAGTACATTGTATATGAGTGAGTTGCACTGAAAAACTTAGAATTTACTGAAAAACCCGCATTAGACGAAATGCACAGTGTAGTACATTGTATATGAGTGAGTTGCACTGAAAAACTTAGAATTTACTGAAAAACCCGCATTAGAGGAAATGCACAGTGTAGTACATTGTATATGAGTGAGTTGCACTGAAAAACTTAGAATTTACTGAAAAAACCCGCATTAGACGAAATGCACAGTGTAGTACATTGTATATGAGTGAGTTGCACTGAAAAACTTAGAATTTACTGAAAAACCCGCATTAACGAAATGCACAGTGTAGTACATTGTATATGAGTGAGTTGCACTGAAAAACTTAGAATTTACTGAAAAACCCGCATTAGACGAAATGCACAGTGTAGTACATAGTATATCAGTGAGTTGCACTGAAAAACTTAGAATTTACTGAAAAACCCGCATTAGACGAAATGCACAGTGTAGTACATAGTATATGAGTGAGTTGCACTGAAAAAATTAGAATTTACTGAAAAACCCGCATTAGACGAAATGCACAGTGTAGTACATTGTATATGAGTGAGTTGCACTGAAAAACTAAGAATTTACTGAAAAACCCGCATTAGACGAAATGCACAGTGTAGTACATTGTATGAGTGAGTT
Organism: Mus caroli; assembly: GCF_978045245.1. NCBI lineage: Eukaryota > Metazoa > Chordata > Mammalia > Rodentia > Muridae > Mus > Mus caroli. The sequence continues at coordinate 7,840 of NW_028227806.1, read as the reverse complement.
GCACTGAAAAACTTAGAATTTACTGAAAAACCCGCATTAGACGAAATGAACAGTGTAGTACATAGTATATGAGTGAGTTGCACTGAAAAACTTAGAATTTACTGAAAAACCCGCATTAGACGAAATGCACAGTGTAGTATAATGTATATGAGTGAGTTGCACTGAAAAACTTAGAATTTACTGAAAAACCCGCATTAGACGAAATGCACAGTGTAGTACATTGTATATGAGTGAGTTGCACTGAAAAACTTAGAATTTATTGAAAAACCCGCATTAGAGGAAATGCAGAGTGTAGTACATTGTATATGAGTGAGTTGCACTGAAAAACTTAGAATTTACTGTGAAACCCGCATTAGACGAAATGCACAGTGTAGTACATTGTATATGAGTGAGTTGCACTGAAAAACTTAGAATTTACTGAAAAACCCGCATTAGACGAAATGCACTGTGTAGTACATTGTATATGAGTGAGTTGCACTGAAAAACTTAGAATTTACTGTAAAACCCGCATTAGACGAAATGCACAGTGTAGTACATTGTATATGAGTGAGTTGCACTGAAAAACTTAGAATTTACTGAAAAACCCGCATTAGACGAAATGCACTGTGTAGTACATTGTATATGAGTGAGTTGCACTGAAAAACTTAGAATTTACTGAATAACCCGCATTAGACGAAATGCACAGTGTAGTACATAGTATATGAGTGAGTTGCACTGAAAAACTTAGAATTTACTGAAAAACACGCATTAGACGAAATGCACAGTGTAGTACATAGTATATGAGTGAGTTGCACTGAAAAACTTAGAATTTACTGAAAAAACCGCATTAGACGAAATGAACAGTGTAGTACATAGGATATGAGTGAGTTGCACTGAAAAACTTAGAATTTACTGAAAAACCCGCATTAGACGAAATGCACAGTGTAGTACATTGTATATGAGTGAGTTGCACTGAAAAACTTTGAATTTACTGAAAAACCCGCATTAGACGAAAAGCACAGTGTAGTACATTGTATATGAGTGAGTTGCACTGAAAAACTTAGAATTTACTAAAAAACCCGCATTAGACGAAATGCACAGTGTAGTACATAGTATATGAGTGAGTTGCACTGAATAACTTAGAATTTACTGAAAAACCCGCATTAGACGAAATGCACAGTGTAATACATTGTATATGAGTGAGTTGCACTGAAAAACTTAGAATTTACTGAAAAACCCGCATTAGACGAAATGCACAGTGTAGTACATTGTATATGAGTGAGTTGCACTGAAAAACTTAGAATTTACTGAAAAACCCGCATTAGATGAAATGCACAGTGTAGTACATTGTATATGAGTGAGTTGCACTGAAAAACTTAGAATTTACTGAAAAACCCGCATTAGACGAAATGCACAGTGTAGTACATTGTATATGAGTGAGTTGCACTGAAAAACTTAGAATTTACTGAAAAACCCGCATTAGACGAAATGCACAGTGTAGTACATAATATATGAGTGAGTTGCACTGAAAAATTTAGAATTTACTGAAAAACCCGCATTAGACGAAAAGCACAGTGTAGTACATAGTATATGAGTGAGTTGCACTGAAAAACTTAGAATTTACTGAAATACCCTCATTGGACGAAATGCACAGTGTAGTACATAGTATATGAGTGATTTGAACTGAAAAACTTAGAATTTACTGAAAAACCCGCATTAGACGAAATGCACAGTGTAGTACATAGTATATGAGTGAGTTGCTCTGAAAAACTTAGAATTTACTGAAAAACCCGCATTAGACGAAATGCACAGTGTAGTACATTGTATATGAGTGAGTTGCACTGAAAAACTTAGAATTTACTGAAAAACCCGCATTAGACGAAATGCACAGTGTAGTACATTGTATATGAGTGAGTTGCACTGAAAAACTTAGAATTTACTGAAAAACCCGCCCTAGACGAAATGCACAGTGTAGTATATTGTATATGAGTGAGTTGCACTGAAAAACTTAGAATTTACTGAAAAACCCGCATTAGACGAAATGCACAGTGTAGTACATAGTATATGAGTGAGTTGCACTGAAAAACTTAGAATTTACTGAAAAACCCGCATTAGACGAAATGCACAGTGTAGTACATAGTATATGAGTGAGTTGCACTGAAAAACTTAGAATTTATTGAAAAACCCGCATTAGAGGAAATCCACAGTGTAGTACATTGTATATGAGTGAGTTGCACTGAAAAACTTAGAATTTACTGAAAAACCCGCATTAGAGGAAATGCACAGTGTAGTACATTGTATATGAGTGAGTTGCACTGAAAAACTTAGAATTTACTGAAAAACCCGCATTAGACGAAATGCACTGTGTAGTACATTGTATATGAGTGAGTTGCACTGAAAAACTTAGAATTTACTGAATAACCCGCATTAGACGAAATGCACAGTGTAGTACATAGTATATGAGTGAGTTGCACTGAAAAACTTAGAATTTACTGAAAAACCTGCATTAGATGAAATGCACAGTGTAGTACATAGTATATGAGTGAGTTGCACTGAAAAACTTAGAATTTACTGAAAAACCCGCATTAGACGAAAAGCACAGTGTAGGACATAGTATATGAGTGAGTTGCACAGAAAAACTTAGACTTTACTGAAATACCTGCATTAGTCGAAATGCACAGTGTAGTACATAGTACATGAGTGAGTTGCACTGAAAAATTTAAAATTTACTGAAAAACCCGCATTAGACGAAATGCACAGTGTGGTACATAGTATATGAGTGAGTTGCACTGAAAAACTTAGAATTTACTGAAAAACCCGCATTAGACGAAATGCACAGTGTAGTACATTGTATATGAGTGAGTTGCACTGAAAAACTTAGAATTTACTGAAAAACCCGCATTAGACGAAATGCACAGTGTAGTACATTGTATATGAGTGAGTTGCACTGAAAAACTTAGAATTTACGGAAAAACCCGCATTAGACGAAATGCACAGTGTAGTACATTGTATATGAGTGAGTTGCACTGAAAAACTTAGAATTTACTGAAAAACCCGCATTAGACGAAATGCACAGTGTAGTACATAGTATATGAGTTAGTTGCACTGAAAAACTTAGAATTTACTGAAAAACCCGCATTAGACGAAATGCACAGTGTAGTACATTGTATATGAGTGAGTTGCACTGAAAAACTTAGAATTTACTGAAAAACCCGCATTAGACGAAATGCACAGTGTAGTACATTGTATATGAGTGAGTTGCACTGAAAAACTTAGAATTTACTGAAAAACCCGCATTAGACGAAATGCACAGTGTAGTACATTGTATATGAGTGAGTTGCACTGAAAAACTTAGAATTTACTGAAAAACCCGCATTTAATCGAAATGCACAGTGTAGTACATTGTATATGAGTGAGTTGCACTGAAAAAATTAGAATTTACTGAAAAACCCGCATTAGACGAAATGAACAGTGTAGTACATAGTATATGAGTGAGTTGCACTGAAAAACTTAGAATTTACTGAAAAACCCGCATTAGACGAAATGCACAGTGTAGTACATTGTATATGAGTGAGTTGCACTGAAACTTAGAATTTACTGAAAAACCCGCATAAGACGAAAAGCACAGTGTAGTACATTGTATATGAGTGAGTTGATCTGAAAAACTTAGAATTTACTGAAAAACCCGCATTAGACGAAATGCACAGTGTAGTACATAGTATATGAGTGAGTTGCACTGAAAAACTTAGAATGTACTGAAAAACCTGCATTAGACGAAATGCACAGTGTAGTACATTGTATATGAGTGAGTTGCACTGAAAAACTTAGAATTTACTGAAAAACCCGCATTAGACGAAAAGCACAGTGTAGGACATAGTATTTGAGTGAGTTGCACTGAAAAACTTAGAATTTACTGAAATACCTGCATTAGACGAAATGCACAGTGTAGTACATAGTACATGAGTGAGTTGCACTGAAAAACTTAGAATTTACTGAAAAACCCGCATTAGACGAAATGCACAGTGTAGTACATAGTATATGAGTGAGTTGCACTGAAAAACTTAGAATTTACTGAAAAACCCGCATTAGACGAAATGCACAGTGTAGTACATTGTATATGAGTGAGTTGACTGAAAAAATTAGAATTTACTGAAAAACCCGCATTAGACGAAATGCACAGTGTAGTACATTGTATATGAGTGAGTTGCACTGAAAAACTTAGAATATACTGAAAAACCCGCATTAGACGAAATGCACAGTGAAGTACATTGTATATGAGTGAGTTGCACTGAAAAAATTAGAATTTACTGAAAAACCCGCATTAGACGAAATGAACAGTGTAGTACATAGTATATGAGTGAGTTGCACTGAAAAACTTAGAATTTACTGAAAAACCCGCATTAGACGAAATGCACAGTGTAGTACATTGTATATGAGTGAGTTGCACTGAAAAACTTAGAATTTACTGAAAAACCCGCATTAGACGAAATGCACAGTGTAGTACATTGTATATGAGTGAGTTGCACTGAAAAACTTAGAATTTACTGAAAAACCCGCATTAGACGAAATGTACAGTGTAGTACATTGTATATGAGTGAGTTGCACTGAAAAACTTAGAATTTACTGAAAAACCCGCATTAGACGAAATGCACAGTGTAGTACATTGTATATGAGTGAGTTGCACTGAAAAACTTAGAATTTACTGAAAAACCCGCATTAGACGAAATGCACAGTGTAGTACATAATATATGAGTGAGTTGCACTGAAAAATTTAGAATTTACTGAAAAACCCGCATTAGACGAAAAGCACAGTGTAGTACATAGTATATGAGTGAGTTGCACTGAAAAACTTAGAATTTACTGAAATACCCTCATTGGACGAAATGCACAGTGTAGTACATAGTATATGAGTGATTTGAACTGAAAAACTTAGAATTTACTGAAAAACCCGCATTAGACGAAATGCACAGTGTAGTACATAGTATATGAGTGAGTTGCTCTGAAAAACTTAGAATTTACTGAAAAACCCGCATTAGACGAAATGCACAGTGTAGTACATTGTATATGAGTGAGTTGCACTGAAAAACTTAGAATTTACTGAAAAACCCGCCCTAGACGAAATGCACAGTGTAGTATATTGTATATGAGTGAGTTGCACTGAAAAACTTAGAATTTACTGAAAAACCCGCATTAGACGAAATGCACAGTGTAGTACATAGTATATGAGTGAGTTGCACTGAAAAACTTAGAATTTACTGAAAAACCCGCATTAGACGAAATGCACAGTGTAGTACATAGTATATGAGTGAGTTGCACTGAAAAACTTAGAATTTATTGAAAAACCCGCATTAGAGGAAATCCACAGTGTAGTACATTGTATATGAGTGAGTTGCACTGAAAAACTTAGAATTTACTGAAAAACCCGCATTAGAGGAAATGCACAGTGTAGTACATTGTATATGAGTGAGTTGCACTGAAAAACTTAGAATTTACTGAAAAACCCGCATTAGACGAAATGCACTGTGTAGTACATTGTATATGAGTGAGTTGCACTGAAAAACTTAGAATTTACTGAATAACCCGCATTAGACGAAATGCACAGTGTAGTACATAGTATATGAGTGAGTTGCACTGAAAAACTTAGAATTTACTGAAAAACCTGCATTAGATGAAATGCACAGTGTAGTACATAGTATATGAGTGAGTTGCACTGAAAAACTTAGAATTTACTGAAAAACCCGCATTAGACGAAAAGCACAGTGTAGGACATAGTATATGAGTGAGTTGCACAGAAAAACTTAGACTTTACTGAAATACCTGCATTAGACGAAATGCACAGTGTAGTACATAGTACATGAGTGAGTTGCACTGAAAAATTTAGAATTTACTGAAAAACCCGCATTAGACGAAATGCACAGTGTGGTACATAGTATATGAGTGAGTTGCACTGAAAAACTTAGAATTTACTGAAAAACCCGCATTAGACGAAATGCACAGTGTAGTACATTGTATATGAGTGAGTTGCACTGAAAAACTTAGAATTTACTGAAAAACCCGCATTAGACGAAATGCACAGTGTAGTACATTGTATATGAGTGAGTTGCACTGAAAAACTTAGAATTTACGGAAAAACCCGCATTAGACGAAATGCACAGTGTAGTACATTGTATATGAGTGAGTTGCACTGAAAAACTTAGAATTTACTGAAAAACCCGCATTAGACGAAATGCACAGTGTAGTACATAGTATATGAGTTAGTTGCACTGAAAAACTTAGAATTTACTGAAAAACCCGCATTAGACGAAATGCACAGTGTAGTACATTGTATATGAGTGAGTTGCACTGAAAAACTTAGAATTTACTGAAAAACCCGCATTAGACGAAATGCACAGTGTAGTACATTGTATATGAGTGAGTTGCACTGAAAAACTTAGAATTTACTGAAAAACCCGCATTAGACGAAATGCAGAGTGTAGTATATTGTATATGAGTGAGTTGCACTGAAAAACTTAGAATTTACTGAAAAACCCGCATTTAATCGAAATGCACAGTGTAGTACATTGTATATGAGTGAGTTGCACTGAAAAAATTAGAATTTACTGAAAAACCCGCATTAGACGAAATGAACAGTGTAGTACATAGTATATGAGTGAGTTGCACTGAAAAACTTAGAATTTACTGAAAAACCCGCATTAGACGAAATGCACAGTGTAGTACATTGTATATGAGTGAGTTGCACAGAAACTTAGAATTTACTGAAAAACCCGCATAAGACGAAAAGCACAGTGTAGTACATTGTATATGAGTGAGTTGATCTGAAAAACTTAGAATTTACTGAAAAACCCGCATTAGACGAAATGCACAGTGTAGTACATAGTATATGAGTGAGTTGCACTGAAAAACTTAGAATGTACTGAAAAACCTGCATTAGACGAAATGCACAGTGTAGTACATTGTATATGAGTGAGTTGCACTGAAAAACTTAGAATTTACTGAAAAACCCGCATTAGACGAAAAGCACAGTGTAGGACATAGTATATGAGTGAGTTGCACTGAAAAACTTAGAATTTACTGAAATACCTGCATTAGACGAAATGCACAGTGTAGTACATAGTACATGAGTGAGTTGCACTGAAAAACTTAGAATTTACTGAAAAACCCGCATTAGACGAAATGCACAGTGTAGTACATAGTATATGAGTGAGTTGCACTGAAAAACTTAGAATTTACTGAAAAACCCGCATTAGACGAAATGCACAGTGTAGTACATTGTATATGAGTGAGTTGCACTGAAAAACTTAGAATTTACTGAAAAACCCGCATTAGACGAAATGCACAGTGTAGTACATTGTATATGAGTGAGTTGCACTGAAAAACTTAGAATTTACTGAAAAACCCGCATTAGACGAAATGCACAGTGTAGTACATTGTATATGAGTGAGTTGCACTGAAAAACTTAGAATTTACTGAAAAACCCGCTTTAGACGAAATGCACAGTGTAGTACATAGTATATGAGTGAGTTGCACTGAAAAATTTAGAATTTACTGAAAAACCCGCATTAGACGAAATGCACCGTGTAGTACATTGTATATGAGTGAGTTGACTGAAAAAATTAGAATTTACTGAAAAACCCGCATTAGACGAAATGCACAGTGTAGTACATTGTATATGAGTGAGTTGCACTGAAAAACTTAGAATATACTGAAAAACCCGCATTAGACGAAATGCACAGTGAAGTACATTGTATATGAGTGAGTTGCACTGAAAAAATTAGAATTTACTGAAAAACCCGCATTAGACGAAATGAACAGTGTAGTACATAGTATATGAGTGAGTTGCACTGAAAAACTTAGAATTTAC
>NW_028227805.1:0-72074 GCF_978045245.1 Mus caroli | reverse complement strand
AAATGATCGAGTAACTTTTGCTCCACCTGCTATCCTCAATCCTGCTACCCTCCTCCCCTTGGCGGATGACTCCACTCCTGTACATCAATGTGCTGATGTCCTGGCTGAGGAAACTGGAACGAGGAGAGATCTAACTGATCAGCCTTGGCCGGGTGTGCCTGCCTGGTACACAGATGGCAGCAGCTTTGTGGTGGAGGGAAAAAGGAAAGCAGGAGTGGCGGTAGTAGATGGAAAACAGGTAATTTGGGCAAGTAGTCTTCCAGAAGGAACTTCGGCTCAGAAGGCTGAACTTATGGCACTAACCCAAGCCCTGCGGTTGGCTGAAGGTAAGGCGATTAACATTTACACTGACAGCCGTTATGCTTTCGCTACAGCCCATATCCATGGGGCCATCTATCAACAAAGGGGGCTACTTACCTCGGCAGGAAAAGACATTAAAAACAAAGAAGAAATTCTAGCCCTCTTAGAGGCTATACATATGCCAAAGAAAGTGGCCATTATCCATTGTCCAGGACATCAAAAAGGTCAGGATCCTGTGGCTCAAGGAAACCAGATGGCTGATGTAGCAGCAAAGCAGGCAGCTCAGGGGGTGATGGCTTTGGCAGGAAAGAGTGGGCCTTCGTCAAGACCCTCACCAGTGACTCATCCTAATTGTAATTGTATATTTTGTCAAAAGCAAGCTGCTCTAGAAAAAGCAGTCTTGGTAAAGGGAGGCGAGCCCACGCCAGAACCTCGTCAAGAAGCACGCCAGGACCAAAAAGAGGAATATGATATCAGGGAGCTCATCTGGACTGCGGACCAGCTTCCCTATTTTTCCCAAGCACGTATCAAGCTACCTGCCAGAGAGGGAAGAGAATTTGTCCAGAAACTGCATCAATTCACCCATTTAGGGGTTGACAAACTCCTGAAACTTATTAAAAATTCCAGATATCAGATCCAAGAATTAAATAAGGTGGTGCAACAGGTAGTAGAGTCCTGTCGAGCTTGTGCACTCACTAATGCTGCCCGGCCTTATAAAGAACAAGGAAAGAGACAACGGGGGGATCGCCCAGGAGTTTACTGGGAAGTAGATTTTACTGAAATTAAACCAGGAATGTACAGTAACAAGTACCTGCTGGTATTTGTAGACACTTTTTCAGGGTGGGTAGAGGCCTTTCCCACCAAGTCTGAAACTGCCAAGGTAGTGACTAAGAAGATCCTTGAAGAAATCCTACCCCGGTTTGGGATCCCTAAGGTAATTGGCTCAGACAACGGGCCCGCATTTGTTGCCCAGGTAAGTCAGGGACTGGCCACACAATTGGGGACTGATTGGAAATTACACTGTGCTTATAGACCCCAAAGCTCAGGACAGGTAGAAAGAATGAATAGAACTCTAAAAGAGACCCTAACTAAATTAGCTATTGAGACCGGCGGTAAGGACTGGGTGACCCTCCTTCCCTTTGCGCTCCTTAGGGTCCGAAACACACCTGGACGTTTCGGTCTTACTCCTTATGAAATTCTACATGGGGGACCGCCCCCCTTAATTGAGTCTGGCGGGACATTGGATCCCTGTGTTGACTCTTCCTCACCCTCTGTTCTGTTTACCCATTTAAAGGCCTTGGAGGTTGTCAGAACACAGATCTGGGACCAGATCAAGGAAGCTTATGCACCGGGGACTACAACAGTGCCCCACGGGTTCCAGGTTGGAGATTCGGTCCTCGTCAGACGACATCGAGCCGGCACTCTTGAACCTCGGTGGAAAGGACCATACCTGGTGCTGTTAACAACCCCCACAGCAGTAAAGGTAGACGGAATCGCCGCCTGGATCCATGCCTCCCATGTCAAGAAGGCTCCTGGCCAGGAAAGAGACAACCATGAAGACAACTGGACGGTGGCAACTACTGACAACCCTCTTAAACTTCGCTTGTGTCGCGGGCGTCACCCTAAGCCTAGGGAACCACAACCCTCATGCCCCAGTCCAGCAGTCTTGGGAAGTGCTTAATGAAAAGGGAAACATTGTGTGGGCAATCACTGCAGTCCTTCCCCTGTGGACTTGGTGGCCTGATCTCACACCTGACATCTGTAGACTAGCAGCAGGATCTCCCAATTGGGACCTCCCCGACCATACTGATCTTAGTAACCCACCCCCTGAACAGCGGTGTGTTCCAGGTGGAATAGGGAACACGTATGGGTGTTCAGGGCAGTTCTACCGAGCCAATCTTAGAGCTGCACAGTTTTATGTTTGCCCTGGTCAGGGTCAAAACAAAGAGCTTCAACAAGAATGTGGGGGGGCATCAGATTATTTTTGTGGTAAATGGACATGTGAAACAACAGGGGAAGCCTACTGGAAGCCTTCCTCTGCCTGGGACCTAATCACGGTTAAGCGAGGTAGTGGTTATGATAAGCCATATCAAGGAGAAAGAGATCCCCATAAATATCCAAACGATGGCGACCTCCATTATGTCCTAGATTCAGATGAGGCAGCCGTAGGAGCTTATGGGTGTGCTACTGAAAACAGCCCCCCAGGACCATGCAAAGGTAAATACTGCAACCCCCTACTTATAAAATTCACTGAAAAAGGAAAACAAAATCGTTTAAGTTGGCTTAAAGGAAATAAGTGGGGTTGGCGTGTATCCAGTCCACCGAGAGACCCTGGGTTCATTTTTACAATCAGGCTGACAATAAAAGAGTTGGAGGTAACCCCCATAGGGCCCAATAAAGTCCTTACAGAACAGGGTCCCCCAATAGTACCAGCTCCCCCACAAGTCCCGGCTGTACCAGCTCCACCTCCACCGCCCACCACGGCAAGACCTTCCCTAGGGACTAATATATCCCTCATGAGGACGACCTTAGTTCCCCCATCGCCCCTAGACACAGAAAGCCGTCTGGTCAGTCTGGTCCAAGGAGCTTTTTTGGTGTTGAATAGGACTAATCCTAATATGACTCAATCATGTTGGTTATGCTATACCTCTAGGCCCCCTTATTATGAAGGCATTGCTCAGACCAGGACTTATAATACTACTTCAGATCATTCTCAATGTCTTTGGGGGGAAAACAGAAAGCTGACTCTGGAAGCAGTGTCAGGAAGTGGGCTCTGTTTAGGTCAGGCGCCTCAGGATAAACGGCACCTTTGTAATCAGACCCAGAACATCCAGCCTAGCAAAAGTGGTCAGTATCTGGTGCCCCCCATAGACACAGTATGGGCTTGCAATACTGGTCTCACAACTTGTGTATCTATATCTGTTTTTAATAGCTCCAAAGATTTCTGCATTTTAGTCCAGCTTATTCCTAGACTCCTGTATTATGATGATAGCTCCTTTTTAGATAAGTTTGATCATCGGGTCCGCTGGAGAAGAGAGCCCATTACCTTAACTCTGGCAGTACTTTTAGGATTGGGAGTAGCAGCGGGAGTAGGTACAGGGACCGCTGCCTTAATTCAGACCCCCCAATATTATGAAGAATTACGTACAGCTATGGATATTGATCTTAGAACTATAGAACAGTCTATAACTAAATTAGAAGAATCTTTAACTTCCCTGTCTGAAGTAGTGCTGCAAAATAGGAGGGGATTAGACTTATTATTCCTTAAAGAAGGAGGGCTCTGTGCTGCCCTAAAAGAAGAGTGTTGTTTTTATGTTGACCATTCAGGAGTAATCAAAGATTCTATGGCCAAACTTAGAGAACGCCTAGATATACGTAAAAGAGAAAGAGAAAGCCAACAAGGATGGTTCTAAAGCTGGTTTAATAAGTCCCCTTGGCTCACCACACTCCTTTCCACCATAGCAGGACCTTTAATTACACTTATGCTTTTGCTCACTTTTGGCCCCTGCATTCTTAATAAGTTAGTGGCTTTTGTTAGAGAGAGAATAAATGCAGTACAGGTTATGGTATTAAGGCAACAATATCGGGTCCTTCAGGAAGCCGGTACCCAGCTCTAAGATTAGAGCTTGTCACTAAAAGGAGTGGGGAATGAAAGAGGAAAATTACTGACCACCAGAACTCTCACCCCAGAGTCCTACCCCTCCCATCTGGAGATTGTTCCCGGAACCCTCCTGAACTTCTCACCCCAGAGTACATTCTGAACTCTCACACCAGAGTCAGACCCCCTCTCAAATGAAAACTGTTCCGGGGACATTTCTGAGATAAGGGTGTGAGTAAAAACCTCAGTTCCAATGAATCAAGTACATGGCCAAAGTGTGGGACGCGGTTGCAAAAGCACTTTGAAAAAAACCCTTGGCTGAATCTCTTAGTGACGTAAAACCTGTATTTTCCCTGCCCTGCTCCCCCCTTGCCTCCTTCCTATAAAAGCTTGTGAAAAGTTTGGGCTAATTGCCGAATCTCCTCTGCACCTGCTGCATGAGTTTCGACCCCAGATATCTGGTATATGTGCTTTTTGTATGCTTTCTTGTCGTTGCTGTATTAAATCTTACTCTCTATACATCTTAAGTACCGGTCTCAGTGTCTTCTTGGGTGCGCGGCTGACCCGAGGCTTGAGTAAGTGCCTCCCTTTGGGAGTTTTGGAGTCTTTCAGCATATTCTGGGTCCAGCAGTGTGATTTTCTCATTTTCCACGATTTTCAAGTTTTTTCGCAATTCTTGGGGTACTTCACTGTGAGTTTTTAATTTTCGACTTTTTTCAGGGTTTCTCGCCATATTCTGGGTCCTACACAGTGTATTTTTAATTTACCACGTTTACAGGGTTTCTAGGCACATTATGGGTCCTACAGTGTGATTTTCTCATTTGACGCTTTTCAAGTTTTTTCGCAATTCTGGGTCCTACAGTTTGATTATTCTCATTTTCCAACTTTTTCAGTTTTTTGGCCATATTCGGGGTCCTTCAGTGTGAATTTTTAATTTTCTACTTTTTTCAGGTTTTCTCGCCATATTCTGGGTCCCTCAGTGTGAGTTTTTAATTTTCCTTGTTTTTCAGGTTATCTCTACATATTCTGGGTCCTTCAGTGTGAATTTTTAATTTTCCACTTTTTTTAGGTTTTTTTCGTCATATTCTGGGACCTACAGTGTGATTTTCTCATTTCCACGTTTTTCAGGTTTTCTTGCCATATTCCAGGTCCTTAAGTGTGAATTTTTAATTTTCACGTTTTTCAGTATTTCTTTCCATATTTTGCATAATACAGTGTGAATTTTTAATTTTCCACTTTTTTCATGGTTTCTTGCCATATTCTTTGGCCGACAGTGTGAATCGTTAATTTTCACGTTATTCAGGGTTTCTCGGCATATTCTGTGTCCTACAGCGTGTATTTTTAATTTTCCACGTTTTTCAGGGTTTTTTGTCATATTCTGGGTCCTACAGTGTGATTTTTCTCATTTACGACATTTTTCAGGTTTTTTCCCAATTCTGGGTCCTACAGAGTGATTTTCTCATTTTCCACCTTTTTCAGGATTTCTCGCCATATTAGGGGTCTTCAGTGTTAGTTTGTCATTTTCTACTTTTTTTACGGTTTCTAGCCATATTCTGGGTCCTACAGCGTGTATTTTTAATTTTCCACGTTTTTCAGTATTTCTCGACATATTCTGTGTCCGACAGTGTGAATTTTTAATTTTCACGTTTTTCAGGGTTTCTCTGCATATTCTGGGTCCTGCCGTGTGATTTTCTCATTTTCCACCTATTTCAGGTTTTCTCGCCATATTTGGGGTCCTTCAGTATGATTTTTTACTTTTCTAATTTTTCAGGGTTTCACTCCATATTCTGGGTCCTACAGCATGTATTTTTAATTTTCCACATTTTTCAGGTTTTCTAGCCATATTTTGGGTCCTTCAGTGTGAGTTTGTAATTTTCTACATTTTTCAGGGTTTCTCGCCATATTCTGAGTCATAGAGCGTGTATTTTTAATTTTCCATGTTTTCAGGGTTTCTAGGCATATTCTGGGTCCTACAGTGTGATTTTCTCATTTTCGATGTTTTTCAAGTTCTTTCGCAATTCTGGGTCCTTCAGTGTGAATTTTTAATTTTCTACTTTTTTCAGGTTCTCTCTCCATATTTGGGGTCCTTCAGTGTAAGTTTATAATTTTCTAAATTTTCAGGATTTCTCAACATATTCTGTGTCCTAGAGCTTGTATTTTTAATTTTCCACGTTTTTCAAGTTTTTTCGTCATATTCTGGGTCCTGCAGTGTGATTGTCTCATTTTCCACGTTTTTCAAGTTTTTTCGTAATTCTGGGTCCTTCAGTGTGATTTTCTCATTTTTCAACTTTTTCAGGTTTTCTCGCCATATTTGGGGTCCTTCCGTGTGATTTTTTACTTTTCTAATTTTTCAGTGTTTCTCGACATATTCTGGGTCCTACAGCGTATATTTTTAATTTTCCACGTTTTCAGGGTTTCTCGGCATATTCTGGGTCCTACAGTGTGATTTTCTCATTTTCGACGTTTTTCAATTTTTTTTTCCAAATCTGGGTTCTGTAGTGTGATTATTCTCATTTTCCATCTTTTTCAGGATTTCTCGCCATATTCTGGGTCCTATAGTGTGAGTTTTGAATTTTCCTTGTTTTTCAGGTTTTCTCGCCATATGAGGGGTCCTTCAGTGTGATTTTTTAATTTTCCACGTTTTCAATATTTCTCGCCATATTCTGGGTAATACAGTGTGAATTTTTAATTTTCCACTTTTTTCATGATTCTTGCCATATTCTGTGTCCGACAGTGTGAATTTTTAATTTTCACGTTTTTCAGGGTTTATCGGCATATTCTGGGTCCAGCAGTGTGATTTTCTCATTTTCCACGATTTTCAAGTTTTTTCGCAATTCTTGGGGTATTTCACTGTGAGTTTTTAATTTTCTACTTTTTTCAGGGTTTCTCGCCATATTCAGGGTCCTACACCGTGTATTTTTAATTTACCACGTTTTCAGGGTTTCTCGGCACATTATGGGTCCTACAGTGTGATTTTCTCATTTTCGACGCTTTTCAAGTTTTTTCGCAATTCTGGGTCCTACAGTGTGATTATTGTCATTTTCCACCTTTTTCAGTTTTTCTGGCCATATTCGGGGTCCTTCAGTGTGAATTTTTAATTTTCTACTTTTTTCAGGTTTTCTCGCCATATTCTGGGTCCCTCAGTGTGAGTTTTTAATTTTCCTCGTTTTTCAGGTTATCTCTACATATTCTGGGTCCTTCAGTGTGAATTTTTAATTTTCTACTTTTTTCAGGTTTTTTTCGTCATATTCTGGGACCTACAGTGTGATTTTCTCATTTCCTCGTTTTTCAGGTTTTCTTGCCATATTCAAGGTCCTTCAGTGTGAATTTTTAATTTTCACGTTTTTCAGTATTTCTTTCCATATTTTGCGTAATACAGTGTGAATTTTTAATTTTCCACTTTTTTCATGGTTCTCGCCATATTCTTTGACCGACAGTGTGAATTGTTAATTTTCACGTTATTCAGGGTTTCTCGATATTCTTTTTACTACAGCGTGTATTTTTAATTTTCCAAGTTTTTCAGGGTTTTTCGTCATATTCTGGGTCCTACAGTGTGATTTTTCTCATTTATGACATTTTTCAGGTTTTTTCCCAATTCTGGGTCCTACAGTGTGATTTTCTCATTTTCAACCTTTTTCAGGTTTTCTCGCTATATTTGGGGTCCTTCAGTGTGATTTTTTACTTTTCTGATATTTCAGGGTTTCTCGCCATATTCTGGGTCCTACAGCGTGTATTTTTAATTTTCCACGTTTTTCAGGGTATCTCGGCATATTCTGGGTCCTAGAGTATTATATTCACATTTTCGACGTTTTTCAATTTTTTTTTTCAAATCTGGGTCCTACAGTGTGATTATTCTCATTTTCCACCATTTTCAGGTTTTTCCATCATATTCAGGTTCCTACAGTGTGATTTTCTCATTTCCACGTTTTTCAGGTTTTCTTGACATATTCCAGGTCATTCAGTGTGAATTTTTAATTTTCCACGTTTTTCATTATTTCTCGCCATATTCTTTGTCCGACAGTGTGAATTTTTAATTTTCACGTTTTTCAGAGTTTCTCTGCATATTCTGGGTTCTGCAGTGGGATTTTCTCATTTTCCAACTTTTTCAGGTTTTCTAGCCATATTTGGTGTCCTTCAGTGTGAATTTGTAATTTTCTAGTTTTTTCAGGGTTTCTCTCTGTATTCTGCGTCCTACAGCATGTATTTTTAATTTTCCACGTTTTCAGGGTTTCTTGGCATATTCTGGGTCCTACAGTGTGATTTTCTCATTTTCCACTTTTTTCAAGTTTTTTCGCAATTCTGGGTCCTTCAGTGTGAATTTTTAATTTTCTACTTTTTTCAGGTTCTCTCGCCATTTTTTTTGGTCCTTCAGTGTGAGGTTTTAATTTTCTTATTTTTCAGGGTTTCTCGACATATTCTGTGTCCTACATCGTGTATTTTTAATTTTCCACGCTTTTCAAGTTTTTACTTCATATTCTGGGTCCTACATTGTGATTTTCTATTTTTCCACCTATTTCAGGTTTTCTCGCCATATTCTGGTTCCTACAGTGTGAGTTTTGAATTTTTCTCATTTTTCAGGTTTCCTAGCCATATTCTGGGTCCTTCAGTGTGAATATTTTAATTTTCCACGTTTTTCAGTATTTCTCGCCATATTCTGGGTGAATTTTTAATTTTTACATTTTTCAGGGTTTCTGGCATATTCTGGGTCTTGCAGTGTGATTTTCTCATTTTCCACTTTTTTCGAGTTTTTTCGTAATTCTGCTTCCTACAGTGTGATTTTCTCATTTTACAACTTTTTAAGGTTTTCTCGCCATATTTAGGGTCCTTCAATGTGATTTTTTACTTTTCTAATTTTTCAGTGTTTCTCTACATATTCTGTGTCCTCCAACGTGTATTTTTAATTTTCCTCGTTTTTCAGGGTTTCTCGGCATACTCTGGGTCCTACAGTGTGATTTTCTCATTTTCGACGTTTTTCACTTTTTTTTTTCCAAGTCTGGGTCCTACATTGTGATAATTCTCACTTTCCACCTTTTTCAGGTTTTCTCGCCTATATTTTGGATCCTACAGTGTGTTTTTGAATTTTCCTCATTTTTCAGTTTTTCTCGCCATATGCCGGGTACTTCAGTGTGAATTTTTAATTTTCCACGTTTTTCAGGTTTTTCCGTCATATTCTGGTTCCTACAGTGTGATTTTCTCATTTCCACGTTTTTCAGGTTTTCTTCACATATTCCAGGTCCTTCAGTGTGAATTTTTAATTTTCCTCTTTTTTCAGGTTTTATTGCCATATTCCGGGTCCTTTAGTGTGAATTTTTAATTTTCTACTTTTTTTATGTTCTCTCGCCATATTTAGGGTCCTTCAGTGTGAGTTTTTAATTTTCTAATTTTTCAGGGTTTCTTGCCATATTCTGGGTCCTTCAGTGTGAATTTTTAATTTTCCTTTTTTTTCAGGTTTTATTGCCATATTCCGGGTCCTTTAGTGTGAATTTTTAATTTTCTACATTTTTTAGGTTCTCTCGCCATATTTAGGGTCCTTCAGTGTGAGGTTTTAATTTTCTAATTTTTCAGGGTTTCTCGACATATTCTGTGTCCTACAGCGTGTATTTTTAATTTTCCACGTTTTTCAGGTTTTTTTTCGTCATATTGTGGGTCCTACAGTGTGATTTTCTCATTTTCGACGTTTTTCAAGTTTTTTCGCAATTCTGGGTCCTACAGTGTGATTATTCTCATTTTCCACCTTTTTCAGGTTTTCTCGCCATATTCTGGGTCCTAGAGCGTGTATTTTTAATTTTCCACGTTTTTCATGGTTTCTGGGCATATTCTGGGTCCAACAGTGTGATTTTCTCATTTTCGATGTTTTTCATGTTTTTGTAATTCTGGGTAATATAGTGTGAATATTCTCATTTTCTACCTTTTTCATGTTTTCTCGGCATATTCAGGGTCCTTCAGTGTGAGTTTTTAATTTTCTACTTTTTTGAGCGTTTCTTGCCATATTCTGGGTGCTACAGAGTGTATTTTTAATTTTCCACGTTTCTCAGGGTTTCTCGCCATATTCTGGGTCCTACAGTGTGATTTTCTCATTTTCAATGATTTTCATGTTTTTTTCGCTATTCTGGGTCCTACAGTGTGATTATTCTCATTTTCCACCTCTTTCAGGTTTTCTCGCCATATTCGGGGTCCTTCATTGTGAGTTTTTAATTTTCTACTTTGTTGAGGGTTTCTTGCCATATTCTCGGTGCTACAGAGTGTATTTTTAATTTTCTATGTTTCTCAGGGTTTCTCGCCATATTCTGGGTCCTAAAATGTGATTTTCTCATTTACGACATTTCAAGTATTTTCGCAATTCTGGGTCCTAATCTGTGATTATTCTCATTTTCCACATTTTTCAGGTTTTCTTGCCATATTTGGGGTTCTTCAGTGTGAGTTTTTAATTTTCTACTTTTTTGAGGGTTTCTTGCCATATTCTGGGTACTACAGAGTGTATTATTAATTTTCCACGTTTCTCAGGGTTTCTTGCCATATTCTGGGTCCTACAGTGTGATTTTCTCATTACGATGTTTTTCAAGTTTTTTTTGTGCAATTCTGGGTCCTACACTGTGATTATTCTCATTTTCCACCTTTTCAGGTTTTCTCGCCATATTCCGGGTACTTCAGTGTGAATTTTTAGTTTTCTACTTTTTTCAGGGTTTCTCGCCATATTCCGGGTCCTTCAGTTGAATTTTTAATTTTCCCGTTTTTCAGGGTTTCTAACCATATTCTGGGTCTGATAATGTGAATTTTTAATTTTCACGTTTTTCAGGATTTCTCGGCATATTCTAGGTCCTGGAGTGTGAATTTTTAATTTTCACGTTTTTCAGGATTTCTCTAAATATTCTTGGTCCTGCAGTGTGATTTTCTCATTTTCCACTTTTTTCAAGTTTTTTTGTAATTCTGGGTCCTACTGTGTGATTTTCTCATTTTGCACCTTTTTCGAATTTTCTTGCCATATTTGGGGTCCTTCAGTGTGAGTTTTTATTTTTCTACTTTTTTAAGGATTTCTCGCCATATTCTGGATCCTACAGTGTGATTTTCTCATTTTCCACCTTTTTCAGGTTTTTCTGGTCATGTTTGGGCTCCTTCACTGTGAGTTTTTAATTTCCTACTTTTTTATTAAGTGTTTCTCGCCATATTCTGGGTCCGTGAGTGTGAATTATTAATTTTCACGTTTTTCACATTTTCTCGGCATATTCTGGATCCTGCAGTGTGATTTTCTCATTTTCCACCTTTTGCAGGGTTTCTCGCCATATTTGGGGTCCTACATTGTGAGTTTGTTATTTTCAACTTTTTTCAGGGTTACAGGCCATATTCTGGGTCCTACAGCATGTATTTTTAATTTTCCACGTTTTCAGGGTTTCTAGGCATAAGCTGGGTCCTACAGATTGATTATTCTCATTTTCCACCCTTTTCAGGTTTTCTTGCAATATTCGGGGTCCTTCAGTGTGAATTTTTAATTTTCTACATTTTTCAGGTTTTCTCGCCATATGCTGGGTCCTACTGTGTGATTTTCTCATTTCCATGTTTTTCAGGGTCACTTGCCGTATTCCAGGTCCTTCAGTGTGAATTTTTTTCCACGGTTTTCAGTATTTCTCGCCATATCTGGGTAATAAAGTGTGAATTTTTAATTGTCCACTTTTTTCATGGTTTCTCACCATATTCTGTGTCCGACTGTGTGAATTTTTAATTTTCAGGTTTTTCATGGTTTTTCGGCATATTCTGGTTTCTGCAGTGTGATTTTCTCATTTTCCACATTTTTCAAGTTTTTTCATATTTCTGGGTCCTACAGTGTGATTTTCTCTTTTTTCATCTTTTTCATGTTTTCTTGCCATATTTGGGGTCCCTCAGTGTGAGTTTTTACATTTCTAATTTTTCAGGGTTTCTCGACATATTATGGGTCCTACAGCGTGTATTTTTAATTTTCCACGTTTTTCAGTGTTTCTCAGCATATTCTGGGTCCTACAGTGTGATTTTCTCAATTTTGAAATTTTTCAAGTTTTTTCGCATATCTTGGTCCTACAGTGTGATTATTCTCATTTTCCAACTTTTTCAGGTTTTCTAGCCATATTCTGGGTCCTACAGTGTGAATTTTGAATTTTCCTCGTTTTTCAGGTTTTCTCGCCATATTCTGGGTCCTTCACTGTGAATTTTTAATTTTCCACTTCTTTCAAGTTTTTTGTAATATTATGGGTCCTACGGTGTGCTTTTCTCATTTTCCACCTTTTTCAGGTTTTCTCGCCATATTCGGGGTCCTTCAAAGTGAGTTTTTAATTTTCTACATTCTTCAGGGTTTCTCGCCATATTCTGGGTCCTACAGAGTGTATTTTTAATTTTCCACGTTTTTCAAGGTTTCTCTGCATATTCTGGCTCGTACAGTGTGATTTTCCCATTTCCTCGTTTTTCAGGTTTTCTTGCCATATTCCAGGTCCTTCAGTCTGAATTTTTAATTTTCCACGTTTTTCAGTATTTCTCGCCATATTCTGGGCAATACAGTGTGATTTTCTCATTTTCCACTTCTTTCATGGTTTCTTGCCATATTCTGTGTCTGACAGTGTGAATTTTTTATTTTCACATTTTTCAGTGTTTCTCGGCATATTCTGGGTCTTGCAGTGTGATTTTCTCCTTTTCCACGTTTTTCAAGTTTTTTTGTAATTCTGGGTCCTACAGTGTGATTTTCTCATTTTCCACCTTTTTCAGGTTAACTCTCCATATTCGGGGTCCTTCAATGTGAGTTTTTAATTTTCTAGTTTTTCAGGGTTTCTCGGCATATTCTGGGTTCTGCAGTGTGATTTTCTCCTTTTCCACGTTTTTCAAGTTTTTTCGCTATTCTGTGTCCTACAGTGTGATTATACTCATTTTCCACCTTTTTCAGGTTTTTTGCCATATTCGGTGTCTTTCAGTGTGAGTTTTTAATTTTCTACTTTTTACTGTGTTTCTTGCAATATTCTGGCTCCAAAAAGCATATTTTTATTTTTTCTCGTTTTTCAGGGTTTCTTGGCATATTCTGGGTCCTACAATGTGATTTTCTCATTTTCCACTTTTTTAAAGTTTTTTCGCATTTCTATGTCCTACAGATTGTTTTTCTCATTTTCCACATTTTTCAGGTTTTCTCGCCATATTCCGGGTCCTTCAGTGTGAGTTTTTAATTTTCTACTTCTTTCAGGGTTTCTTGCCATATTCTGAATCCTACAGCGTGTATTTTTAATTTTCCACGTTTTCCGGGTTTCTGGCATATTCTTGCTCCTACTGTGCGATTTTCCAATTTTTGACTTTTTTCAAGTTTTTTTCCCCAATTCTCCATCCTACAGTGTGATTTTCTCATTTTCCACCTTTTTCAGGTTTTCTCAGCATATTCTGGGTCCTGCAGTGTGAATTTTTAATTTTCTACGTTTTTCAAGGTTTTTTTCCATATTCTGGTCCTATAGTGTGAATTTTTATTTTTCAACATTTTTCAGTGTTTCTCATCATATTCTGGGTCCTACAGTGTGAATTTCTCATTTTCCACCTTTTTCAGGGTTTCTTGCCATATTCTAGGTTCTTCAGTGGGAGTTTTTAATTTTCCATGTTTTTAAGGTTTTTTTTTTTCGTCATATTCTCAGTCCCACAGTGTGATTTTTTCATTTTCAAACTTTTTCAGGTTTTCTCGGCATATTCTTGTTCCTACAGTGTGAATTTAATTTTCCACATTTTTCAGTGTTTCTCGCCATATTCTGGGTCCCACAGTGTAAAATTTTAATTTTCGTCGTTTTTAAGGTTTTTTTTTTGGTAATATTCTTGGTCCGACAGTGTGAATATTTAATGTTTCACTTTTTTCAGCGTTTCTCGGCATATTCTGGGTCCTACAGTGTGATTTTCTCATTTTCCACATTTTCAATTTTTTTCGTAATTCTGGGTCCTACAGTGTGATTTTCTCATTTTCCACCTTTTTCAGCCTTTCTAGCCATTTTTCGGGTCCTTCAGTGTGAGTTTTTAATTTTCTAATTTTTTCAGGGTTTCTCGCCGTATTCTGGGTCCTAAACGTTGTATTTTTAATTTTTCACGTTTTCAGGGTTTCTTGGCATATTCTGGGTCCTACAGTGTGATTTTCTCATTTTCGATATTTTCAAGTTTTTTCGTAATTCTGGGTCCTACAGTGTGATTTTCTCATTTTCCACCTTTTTCAGGTTTTCTCGCCATAATTGTGGTTCTTCAGTGTCAGTTTGTAATTTTCTACTTTTTTCAGGGTTTCTTGCCATATTTGGGGTCCTTCAGTGTGAGTTTTTAATTTTCTACTCTTTCAGGGTTTCTCGCCATAAACTGTGTCCTATAGTATGTATTTTTCATTTTCCACGTTTTTCAGGTTTTTTCTTCATATTCTGGGTCCTACACTGTGATTTTCACATTTCCACATTTTCAGGTTTTCTTGCCATATTCCAGGTCCTTCAGTGTGGATTTTTAATTTTCCACGTTTTTCAGTATTTCTCCCCATATTATGGGTAATACAGTGTGAATTTTAATTATCCACTTTTTTTCATGGTTTCTCGCCATATTCTGTGTCCGACAGTGTGAATTTTTAATTTTCACGTTTTTCAGTGTTTCTTGAAATATTCTGGGTCCTGCAGTGTGATTTTCTCATTTTCTACCTTTTTCAGGTTTTCTCCCCATATTTGGGGTCCTTCAGTGTCAGTTTGTATTTTTCTACTTTCTTCAGGGTTTCTCACCATATTCTGGATCCTACAGTGTGATTTTCTCATTTTCCACCTTTTTCAGGTTTTCTCGCCATGTTTGGGCTCCTTCACTGTGAGATTTTAATTTTCAACTTTTTTATTAACTTTTTCTCGCCATATTCTGGGTCCGTTAGTGTGAATTTTTAATTTTCATGTTTTTCACATTTTCTCGGCCTATTCTGGGTCCTGAAATGTGATTTTCTCATTTTCCACCTTTTTCAGGGTTTCTCGCTATATTTGGGGTCCTACAGTGTGAGTTTGTAATTTTGAACTTTTTTCAGGGTTTCTCGCCATATTCTGGGTCCTACAGCATGTATTTTTAATTTTCCACGTTTTCAGGGTTTCTGGGCAAAATTTGGGTCCTACAGTGTGATTATTCTCATTTTCCACCTTTTTCAGGTTTTCTCACCATATTCGGGGTCCTTCAGTGTGAATTTTTAATTTTCTACTTTTTTCAGGTTTTCTCGCCATATTCTGGGTCCTACAGCATGTTTTTTTAATTTCACACGTTCTCAGGGTTTCTGGGCATAATCTGGGTCCTACAGTGTGATTATTCTCATTTTCCACCTTTTTCAGGTTTTCAAACCATATTCGGGGTCTTTCAGTGTGAATTTTTAATTTTCTACTTTTTTCAGGTTTTCTCGCCATATTCTGTGTCCTTCAGTGTGAGTTTTTTATCTTCCTCCTTTTTCAGGTTTTTCGCAATATTCTGGGTCCTTCCGTGTGATATTTTAATATTTTATCTTTTTCAGGTTTTTTCGTCATATTCTGGGTTATACTGTGTGATTTTCTCATTTCCATGTTTTTTCAGGGTCTCTTGCCGTATTCCAGGTCCTTCATTGTGAATTTTTTCCCACGGTTTTCAGTATTTCTCTCCATATCTGGGTAATGAAGTGTGAATTTTTAATTGTCCAGTCTTTTCATGGTTTCTCACCATATTCTGTGTCCAATAGTGTGAATTTTTAATTTTCAGGTTTTCCATGGTTGTTCGGCATATTCTCGTTTCTGCAGTGTGATTTTCTCATTTTCCACGTTTTTCAAGTTTTTTCGTATTTTGGGTCCTACAAGTGTGATTTTCTCATTTTTGATGTTTTTCATGTTTTTGTAATTCTGGGTAATACAGTGTGATTATTCTCATTTTCTACCTTTTTAATGTTTTCGCGCCATATTCAGGATCCTTCAGTGTGAGTTTTTAATTTTCTACTTTGTTGAGGGTTTCTTGCCATATTCTCAGTGCTACAGAGTGTATTTTTAATTTTCCACGTTTCTCAGGGTTTCTCCCAAATTTCTGGATCCTAAAATGTGATTTTCTCATTTAAGACGTTTTTCAAATATTTTCGGAATTCTGGTTACTACACTGTGATTATTCTCATTTTCCACATTTTTCACGTTTTCTTGCCATATTTGGGTTCCTTCAGTGTGAGTTTTTAATTTTCTACTTTTATGAGGGTTTCTTGCCATATTCTGGGTATTACAGAGTGTATTATTAATTTTCCACCTTTCTCAGGGTTTCTTGCCATATTCTGGGTCCTACAGTGTCTGTCTGTCTCTCTGTGTGTCTGATCCCCTGGAACTGTAGACGGGCCAGCATATAGTTGCTGGTAGTTGATCCCAGGTTCTCTGGAAGAGGAGACAATGCTGTTAATTGTTGAGCCCTTTCAGTGGCTCCACCTATCTTTAAATTTTTAGAAGTATATGTTAGGCTGTGTTTATGTACATATTATGAAGACCATAAGAGGGATTTAGATTCTCCAGAATCTGACACCCTCTTCTGGAGTGTCTGAAGACAACTACAGTGTACTTATATCTAATAAATACATAAATAAATAAATAAATACATAAATAAATAAATAAATAAATAAATAAATAAATAAACATTATTTTAAAAGGATAAGAAAGAAAGAAAAACCAGGCAGGCCTGCAATCCTTGTCTGTCTGTCTGTATGTATGTCTGTCTGATCCCCTGGAACTGGAGATGGGCCACAATATAGTTGCTGGTAGTTGATCCCAGGTACTCTGGAAGAGGAGACAATGCTGTTAGTTGTTGAGCCCTTTCAGTGGCCCCACCCATCTTTAAATTTTTAGAAGTATATGTGAGGCTGTGTTTATGTACATCATATGCAGACCATAAGAGGGATTTAGATTCTCCAGAATCTGACACCCTCTTCTGGAGTGTCTGAAGACAGCTACAGTGTACTTATATCTAATAAATACATAAATAAATAAATAAACATTTTTTAAAAAGTATAAGAAAGAAAGAAAAATCAGGCAGGCCTGCCATCCTTATCTCTGTCTGTCTGTCTGTCTGTCTTATCCCCTGGAACTTGAGATGGGCCACCATATAGTTGCTGGTAGTTGATCCCACGTTCTCTGGAAGAAGAGACAATGCTGTTAATTGTTGAGCCCTTTCAGTGGGCCCACCCATCTTTTAATTTTTAGAAGTATATGTGAGGCTCTGTTTATGTACATCATATGCAGACCATAAGAGGGATTTAGATTCTCCAGAATCTGACACCCTCTTCTGGAGTGTCTGAAGACAGCTACAGTGTACTTATATCTAAGAAATGCATAAATAAATAAATAAATAAATAAATAAATAAATAAATAAATATTTTTTAAAAAGGATAAGAAAGAAAGAAAGACAGGGCAGGCCTGCCATCCTTAGCACTGTCTGTATGTCTTTCTGTCTGATCCCCTGGAACTGGAGATGGGCCACCATATAGTTGCTGGTAGTTGATCCCAGGTACTCTGGAAGAGGAGACAATGCTGTTAATTGTTGAGCTTTTAGAGTGGGCCCACGCTTCTTTAAATTTTTAGAAGTATATGTGAGGCTGTGTTTATGTCCATCATATGCAGACCATAAGAGGGATTTAGATTCTCCAGAATCTGACATCCTCTTCTGGAGTGTCTGAACAGCTACAGTGTATTTATATCTAATAAATAAATA
Source organism: Mus caroli (assembly GCF_978045245.1). NCBI lineage: Eukaryota > Metazoa > Chordata > Mammalia > Rodentia > Muridae > Mus > Mus caroli. The sequence goes on along the minus strand of NW_028227805.1, from coordinate 54,493 downwards.
GATAAATAAATAAATAAATAAATAAATAAATAAATAAATAAACATTTTTTTAAAAAGGATAAGAAAGAAAGAAAGACCAGGCAGGCCTGCCATCCATATCTCTGTCTGTCTGTGTGTCTGTCTATCTGATCCCCGGGAACTGGAGATGGGCCACCATATAGTTGCTGGTAGTTGATCCAAGGTTCTCTGAAAGAGGAGAAAATGCTCTTAATTGTTGAGCCCTTTCAGTGGCCCCACACTTCTTTAAATATTTAGAAGTATATGTGAGGCCTGTGATTATGAACATCATATTCAGATTATAAGAGGATTTAGATTCTCCAGAAACTGACACCCTCTACTGGAGAGTCTGAAGACAGCTAAAGTGTAATTATATATAATAAATAAATAAATAAATAAATAAATAAATAAATAAATAAACATTTTTAAAAAGGATAAGAAAGAAAGTAAGACCAGGCAGGCCTGCCATCCTTATTTCTGTCTGTCTGTCTGTCTGTCTGTCTGTCTGATCCCCTGGAACTGGAGATGGGCCACCATATAGTTGCTGGTAGTTGATCCAAGGTTCTCTGGAAGAGGAGACAATGCTGTTAATTGTTGAGCCCTTTCAGTGGGCCCACACTTCTTTAAATATTTAGAAGTATATATGAGGCTGTGTTTATGTACATCATATTCAGATTATAAGAGGGTTTAGATTCTCCAGAATCTGACACCCTCTACTGGAGTGTCTGAAGACAGCTACAGTGTACTTATATATAATAAATAAATAAATAAATAAATAAATAAATAAATAAATAAATAAATAAACATTTTTTAAAAAGGATAAGAAAGAAAGTAAGACCAGGCAGGCCTCCCATCCTTATCTCTGTCTGTCTTTCTGTCTGTGTGTCTGTCTGATCCCCTGGAACTGGAGATGGGCTACCATATAGTTCCTGGTAGTTGATCCCGGGTTCTCTGGAAGAGGAGACAATGATGTTAATTGTTGAGCCCTATCAGTGGCCCTACCCATCTTTAAATTTTTAGAAGTGTCTTGAAGCTGTGTTTATGTACATCATATGCAGACCAGAAGAGGGATTTAGATTCATCTGAACCTGACACCCTCTTCTGGAGTGTCTGAAGACAGCTACAGTGTACTTATATCTAATAAATAAATAAATAAATAAATAAATAAATAAATAAATAAATAAATAAACATTATTTAAACCGGATAAGAAAGAAAGAAAGACCAGGAGGCCTGCCATCCTTATCTCTGTCTGTCTGTCTGTCTGTCTGTCGTTCTGATCCCCTGGAACTGGAGATGGGCCACCATATAGGTGCTGGTAGTTGATCCCAGGTTCTCTGGAAGAGGAGAGAATGCTGTTAATTGTTGAGCCCTTTCAGCGGCCCCACTCATCGTTAAATTTTTACTAGTATATGTTAGTCTGTGTTTATGTACATCATATGCAGACTATAAGAGGGATTTAGATTCTCCAGAATCTGACACCCTCTTCTGGAGTGTCTGAAGACAGCTACAGTGTATTTATATCTAATAAATACATAAATAAATAATCATTTTTTAAAAAGGATAGGAAAGAAAGAAAGACCAGGCAGGCCTGCCATCCTTATCCTTGTCTGTCTGTCCGTCTGTCTGATCCCCTGGGAGTGGAGATGGGACACCATATAGTTGCAGGTAGTTGATCCCAGGTTCTCTGGAAGAGGAGACAATGCTGTTAATTGCTGAGCCCTTTCAGTGCCACCCCCACCTTTAAATTTTAAGAAGTAAATGTGAGGCTGTGTTTATGTACATCATATGCAGACCATAAGAGGGATTTAGATACTCCAGAATCTGACACCCTCTTCTGGAGTATTGAAGACAACTACATTGTACTTATATCTAATAAATAAATAAATAAATAAATAAATAAATAAATAAATAAATAAAAACATTATTTTAAAAGGATAAGAAAGAAAGAAAGACCAGGCAGGCCTGCCCTCCTTATCTCTGTCTGTCTGTCTGTCTGTCTGTCTGATCCCCTGGAAATGGAGATGGGCCACCATATAGTTGCTGGTAGCTGATCCCAGGTTCTCTGGAAGAAGAGACAATGCTGGTAAATGTTGACCCCTTTCAGTGGCCCCACCCATCTTAAATTTTTAGAAGTGTATGTGAATCTGTGTTTATGTCCATCATATGCAGACCATAAGAGGGATTTATATTCTCCAGAATCTGACACCGTCTTCTGGAATGTCTGAAGACAGCTAGAGTGTACTTATATCTAATAAATACATAAATAAATAAATAAACATTTTTTTAAAAGATAAGAAAGAAAGAAAAACCAGGGAGGCCTGCCACCCTTGTCTGTCTGTCTCTTTGTCTGCCTGATCCCCTGGAACTGGAGATGGGCCACCATATAGTTGCTGGTAGTTGATCCCAGGTTCTCTGGTAGAGGAGACAATGCTATTAATTGTTGAGCTTTTAGAGTGGCCCCACCCTTCTTTAAATTTTTAGAAGTATATGTGAGGCTGTGTTTATGTACATCATATGCAAACCATAAGAGGGATTTAGATTCTCCAGAATCTGACACCTTCTTCTGGAGTGTCTGAACAGCTACAGTGTACTTATATCTAATAAATAAATAGATAAATAAATAAATAAATAAATAAACATTTTTTAAAAAGGATAAGAAAGAAAGAAAGACCAGGCAGGCCTGCCATCCATATCTCTGTCTGTCTGTCTGTCTGTCTGTCTGTCTGTCTGTCTATCTGATCCCCGGGAACTGGAGATTGGCCACCATATAGTTGCTGGTAGTTGATCCAAGGTTCTCTGGAAGAGGAGACAATGCTGTTAATTGTTGAGCCCTTTCAGTGGCCCCACACTTCCTTAAATATTTAGAAGTATATGTGAGGCCTTTTTATGTACATCATATTCAGATTATAAGAGGATTTAGATTCTCCAGAAACTGACACCCTCTACTGGAGTGTCTGAAGACAGCTACAGTGTACTTATATATAATAAATACATAAATAAATAAATAAATAAATAAATAAATAAATAAATAAATAAACATTTTTTTAAAAGGATTAGAAAGAAAGTAAGAATAGGCAGGCCTGCCATCCTTATCTCTGTCTGTCTGTCTGTCTGTCTGATCCCCTGGAACTGGAGATGGGCCACCATATAGTTGCTGGTAGTTGATCCAAGGTTATCTGGAAGAGGAGAAAATGGTGTTAATTGTTGAGCCCTTTCAGTGGCCCCACACTTCTTTAAATATTTAGAAGTATATGTGAGGCTGTGTTTATGTACATCATATTCAGATTATAAGAGGATTTAGATTATCCAGAATCTGACACCCTCTACTGGAATGTCTGAAGACAGCTACAGTGTACTTATATATAATAAATACATAAATAAATAAATGAATAAACATTTTTTAAAAAGGATAAGAAAGAAAGTAAGACCAGGCAGGCCTGCCATCCTTATCTCTGTTTGTCTGTCTGTGTGTCTGTCTGAACCCCTGGAACTAGAGATGGGCTAATATATAGTTGCTGGTAGTTGATACCAGGTTCTCTGGAAGAGGAGACAATGCTGTTAATTGTTGACCCCTATTTGTGGCCCTACCCATCTTTAAATTTTTAGAAGTGTATCTGAGGCTGTGTTTATGTACATCATATGCAGACCAGAAGAGGGATTTAGATTCTCCAGGATCTGACACCCTCATCTGGAGTGTCTGAAGACAACTACAGTGTACTTATATCTAATAAATAAATAAATAAATAAATAAATAAATAAATAAATATATAAATAAATAAATAAACATTTTTTAAAAAGGATGAGAAAGAAAGTAAAACCACGCAGGCCTGCAATCCTTGTTTGTCTGTCTGTCTGTCTGTCTGATCCCCTGGAACTGGAGGTGGGCCACGATATAGTTGCTGCTAGTTGATTCCAGGTTCTCTGGTAGAGGAGACAATGCTGTTAATTGTTGAGCCGTTTCAGTGGCCCCACACATCTTTAAATTTTTAGAAGTATATGTGAGTCTGTGTTTATGTACATCATATGCAGACCATAAGAGGGATTTAGATTCTCTAGAATATGACGCCCTCTTCTGAAGTATCTGAAGACAGCTACAGTGTACTTATATCTAATAAATACATATATAAATAAATAAACATTTTTAAAATGTATAAGAATGAAAGAAAAACCAGGCAGTAGTGCAATCATTGTCTGTCTGTCTGTATGTATGACTGTCAGATCCCCTGGAACTGGAGATGGGCCACAATATAGTTGCTGGTAGTTGATCCCAGGTCCTCTGGAAGAGGAGACAATGCTGTTAATTGTTGAGCCCTTTCAGTGGCCCCACCCTTCTTTAAATTTTTAGAAGTATATGTGAGGCTGTGTTTATGTACATCATATGCAGACCATAAGAGGGATATAGATTCTCCAGAATCTGACACCCTCTTCTGGAGAGTCTGAAGACAGCTACAGTGTACTTATATATAATAAATAAATAAATAAATAAATAAATAAATAAATAAATAAATAAATAAATAAACATTTTTAAAAAGGATAAGAAACAAAGAAAAATCAGGCAGAACTGACATCCTTATCTTTGTCTGTCTGTCTGTCTGTCTGATCCCCTGCAACTTGAGATGGGCCACCATATAGTTGCTGGTAGTTGATCCCATATTCTCTGGAAGAGGAGACAATGCTGTTAATTGTTGAGCCCTTTCAGTGGCCCCACACTTCCTTAAATATTTAGAAGTATATGTGAGGCCTTTTTATGTACATCATATTCAGATTATAAGAGGATTTAGATTCTCCAGAAACTGACACCCTCTACTGGAGTGTCTGAAGACAGCTACAGTGTACTTATATATAATAAATACATAAATAAATAAATAAATAAATAAATAAATAAATAAATAAACATTTTTTTAAAAGGATTAGAAAGAAAGTAAGAATAGGAAGGCCTGCCATCCTTATCTCTGTCTGTCTGTCTGTCTGTCTGATCCCCTGGAACTGGAGATGGGCCACCATATAGTTGCTGGTAGTTGATCCAAGGTTATCTGGAAGAGGAGAAAATGGTGTTAATTGTTGAGCCCTTTCAGTGGCCCCACACTTCTTTAAATATTTAGAAGTATATGTGAGGCTGTGTTTATGTACATCATATTCAGATTATAAGAGGATTTAGATTCTCCAGAATCTGACACCCTCTACTGGAATGTCTGAAGACAGCTACAGTGTACTTATATATAATAAATACATAAATAAATAAATGAATAAACATTTTTTAAAAAGGATAAGAAAGAAAGTAAGACCAGGCAGGCCTGCCATCCTTATCTCTGTTTGTCTGTCTGTGTGTCTGTCTGAACCCCTGGAACTGGAGATGGGCTAATATATAGTTGCTGGTAGTTGATACCAGGTTCTCTGGAAGAGGAGACAATGCTGTTAATTGTTGACCCCTATTTGTGGCCCTACCCATCTTTAAATTTTTAGAAGTGTATCTGAGGCTGTGTTTATGTACATCATATGCAGACCAGAAGAGGGATTTAGATTCTCCAGGATCTGACACCCTCATCTGGAGTGTCTGAAGACAACTACAGTGTACTTATATCTAATAAATTAATAAATAAATAAATAAATAAATAAATAAATAAATAAATATATAAATAAATAAATAAACATTTTTTAAAAAGGATGAGAAAGAAAGTAAAACCACGCAGGCCTGCAATCCTTGTTTGTCTGTCTGTCTGTCTGTCTGATCCCCTGGAACTGGAGGTGGGCCACGATATAGTTGCTGCTAGTTGATCCCAGGTTCTCTGGTAGAGGAGACAATGCTGTTAATTGTTGAGCCGTTTCAGTGGCCCCACACATCTTTAAATTTTTAGAAGTATATGTGAGTCTGTGTTTATGTACATCATATGCAGACCATAAGAGGGATTTAGATTCTCTAGAATATGACGCCCTCTTCTGAAGTATCTGAAGACAGCTACAGTATACTTATATCTAATAAATACATATATAAATAAATAAACATTTTTAAAATGTATAAGAATGAAAGAAAAACCAGGCAGTAGTGCAATCATTGTCTGTCTGTCTGTATGTATGACTGTCAGATCCCCTGGAACTGGAGATGGGCCACAATATAGTTGCTGGTAGTTGATCCCAGGTCCTCTGGAAGAGGAGACAATGCTGTTAATTGTTGAGCCCTTTCAGTGGCCCCACCCTTCTTTAAATTTTTAGAAGTATATGTGAGGCTGTGTTTATGTACATCATATGCAGACCATAAGAGGGATATAGATTCTCCAGAATCTGACACCCTCTTCTGGAGAGTCTGAAGACAGCTACAGTGTACTTATATATAATAAATAAATAAATAAATAAATAAATAAATAAATAAATAAATAAATAAATAAACATTTTTAAAAAGGATAAGAAACAAAGAAAAATCAGGCAGAACTGACATCCTTATCTTTGTCTGTCTGTCTGTCTGTCTGATCCCCTGCAACTTGAGATGGGCCACCATATAGTTGCTGGTAGTTGATCCCATATTCTCTGGAAGAGGAGACAATGGTGTTAATTTTCGAGCCTTTTCAGTGGACCCACCCAGCTTTAAATTTTTAGAAGCATATGTAAGCCTGTGTTTATGTACATCATATACAGACCATAAGAGGGATTTAGATTCTCCAGAAGATGACACCCTCTTCTAGAGTATCTGAAGACAGCTATAGTGTACTTATATCTAATAAATAAATAAATAAATAAATAAATAAATAAATAAATAAATAAATAAATAAATAAACATTTTTTTAAAAGTATAAGAAAGAAAGAAAGTCCAGGCAGGCCTCCATCCTTATCTCTGTCTGTCTGTCTGTCTGTCTGATCCCCTGGAAGTGGAGATGGGCTACCATATAGTTGCTGGTAGTTGATCCCAGGTTCTCTGGAAGAGGAGACAATGCTGTTAATTGTTGAACCCTATCAGTGGCCCTACCCATCTTTAAATTTTTAGAAGTGTATGTGAGGCTGTGTTTATGTACATCATATGCAGACCAGAAGAGGGATTTAGATTCATCAGAATCTGACACCTTCTTCTGGAGTTTCTGAAGACAACTACAGTGTACTTATATCTAATAAATACATAAATAAATAAGTAAATAAAGAAATAAACATTATTTAAACCAGATAAGAAAGAAAGAAAGACCAGGCAGGCCTGCCATTCTTATCTCTGTCTGTCTGTCTGTCTGTCTGTCGTTCTGATCCCCTGGAACTGGAGATGAGCCACCATATAGGTGCTGGTAGTTTATCCAAGGTTCTCTGGAAGAGGAAGCAATGAAGTTAATTGTTGAGCCATTTTTGGGGCCCCACCCATCTTTAAATTTTTAGAAGAAAATGTGAGTCTGTGTTTTTGTACATCATATGCAGACCATAAGAGGGATATAGATTCTCCAGAATCTCACACCCTCTTCTGGAGTGTCTGAAGACAGCTACAGTGTACTTATATCTAATAAATAAATAGACAAATAAATAAATAATTAATTAAACATTTTTTAAAAAGGATAAGAAAGAAAGAAAGAACAGGCAGGCCTGCCATCCATATCTCTGTCTGTCTGTCTGTCTGTCTATCTGATCCCCGGGAACTGGAGATGGGCCACCATATAGTTGCTGGTAGTTGATCCAAGGTTCTCTGGAAGAGGAGACAATGCTGTTAATTGTTGAGCCCTTTCAGTGGCCCCACACTTCTTTAAATATTTAGAAGTATATGTGAGGCCTTTTTATGTACATCATATTCAGATTATAAGAGGATTTAGATTCTCCAGAATCTGACACCCTCTACTGGAGTGTCTGAAGACAGCTACAGTGTATTTATATATAATAAATACATAAATAAATAAATAAATAAATAAATAAATAAATAAATAAACATTTTTTAAAAAGGATAAGAAAGAAAGTAAGACCAGGCAGGCCTGCCATCCTTATCTCTGTCTGTCTGTCTGTCTGTCTGTCTGATCCCCTGGAAGTGGAGATGGGCTACCATATAGTTGCTGGTAGTTGATCCCAGGTTCTCTGGAAGAGGAGACAATGCTGTTAATTGTTGAACCCTATCAGTGGCCCTACCCATCTTTAAATTTTTAGAAGTGTATGTGAGGCTGTGTTTATGTACATCATATGCAGACCAGAAGAGGGATTTAGATTCATCAGAATCTGACACCTTCTTCTGGAGTTTCTGAAGACAACTACAGTGTACTTATATCTAATAAATACATAAATAAATAAGTAAATAAAGAAATAAACATTATTTAAACCAGATAAGAAAGAAAGAAAGAACAGGCAGGCCTGCCATTCTTATCTCTGTCTGTCTGTCTGTCTGTCTGTCGTTCTGATCCCCTGGAACTGGAGATGAGCCACCATATAGGTGCTGGTAGTTGATCCCAGGTTCTCTGGAAGAGGACACAATGCTGTTAATTGTTGAGCGCTTTCAGTGGCCCCACCCATCGTTAAAATTTTAGTAGTATATGTGAGGCTGTGTTTATGTACATCATATGCAGACCATAAGAGGGATTTAGATTCTCCAGAATATGACACCCTCTTCTGGAGTGTCTGAAGACAGCTACAGTGTACTTATATATAATAAATACATAAATTGATAAACATTTTTTTAAAAAGGATTAGAAAGAAAGACCAGGCAGGACTGCCATCCTTATCCTTGTCTGTCTGTCTGTCTCTCTGATCACCTGGGAGTGGAGATTGGCCACCATATAGTTGCAGGTAGTTGATCCCAGGTTCTCTGGAAGAGAAGACAATGCTGTTAATTGTTGAGCCTTTTCAGTGGCTCCACATATCTTTAAATTTTTAGATGTATATGTGAGGCTATGTTTATGTACATCATATGCAGATCATATGAGGGATTTAGATTCTCGAGAATCTGACACCCTCCTCTGGAGTGTCTGAAGACAACGACAGTGTACTTATATCTAATAAATCAATCAATCAATCAATCAATCAATCAATAAATAAATAAATAAACATTTTTTAAAAGGATAAGAAAGAAAGACGGACCAGGCAGGCCTGCCCTCCTTATCTCTGTCTGTCTGTCTGTCTGTTTGTCTGATCCCCTGGAACTGGAGATGGGCCACCATATAGTTGCTGCTAGTTGATCCCAGGTTCTGGTAGAGGAGACAATGCTGTTAATTGTTGAGCCGTTTCAGTGGCCCCACACATCTTTAAATTTTTAGAAGTATATGTGAGGCTGTGTTTATGTACATCATATGCAGACAATAAGAGGGATTTAGATTTCCAGAATATGACACCCTCTTCTGAAGTGTCTGAAGACAGCTACAGTGTACTTATATCTAATAGATACATACATACATACATACATAAATAAATAAATAAATAAATAAATAAATAAATAAACATTTTTAAAATGTATAAGAAAGAAAGAAAAACCAGGCAGGCCTGCAATCCTTGTCTGTCTGTCTGTATGTATGTCTGTCTGATCCCCTGGAACTGGAGATGGGCCACAATATAGTTGCTGGTAGTTGATCCCAGGTACTCTGGAAGAGGAGACTATGCTGTTAATTGTTGAGCCCTTTCAGTGGCTCCACCTATCTTTAAATTTTTAGATGTATATGTGAGGCTGTGTTTATGTACATCATATGCAGACCATAAGAGGGATTTAGATTCTCCAGAATCTGACACCCTCTTCTGGAGTGTCTGAAGACAGCTACATTGTACTTATATCTAATAAATACATAAATAAATACACATTTTTTAAAAAGAATAAGAAAGAAAGACCAGGCAGGCCTGCCATCCTTATCCTTGTCTGTCTGTCTGTCTCTCTGATCCCCTGGGAGTGGAGATGGGCCACCATATAGTTGCAGGTAGTTGATCCCAGGTTCTCTGGAAGAGGAGACAATGCTGTTAATTGTTGAGCCCTTTCAGTGGCTCCACATATCTTTAAATTTTTAGATGTATATGTGAGGCTGTGTTTATGTACATCATATGCAGACCATAAGAGGGATTTAGATTCTCCAGAATCTGACACCCTCTTCTGGAGTGTCTGAAGACAACTACTGTGTACTTATATCTAATAAATAAATAAATAAATAAATAAATAAATAAATAAATAAATAAACATTTTTAAAAGGATAAGAAAGAAAGAAAAACCAGGCAGGCCTGCCCTCCTTATCTCTGTCTGTCTGTCTGTCTGTCTGATCCCCTGGAACTGGAGATGGGCCTCTATATAGTTGCTGGTAGTTGATCCCAGGTTCTCTGGAAGAAGAGACAATGCTGTTAATTGTTGAGCCCTTTCAGTGGCCCCACCCATCTTTAAATTTTTAGATGTATATGTTAGGCTGTGTTTATGTCCATCATATGCAGACCATAATGTGGATTTATATTCTCAAAAATCTGACACCCTCTTCTGGAGTGTCTGAAGACAGCTACAGTGTACTTATATCTAATAAATACAAAAATAAATAAATAAACATTATTTTAATAGGATAAGAAAGAAAGAAAAACCAGGGAGGCCTGCCACCCTTGTCTGTCTGTCTCTTGTCTGCCTGATCCCCTGGAACTGGAGATGGGCCACCATATAGTTGCTGGTATTTGATCCCAGGTTCTCTGTTAGAGGAGACAATGCTGTTAATTGTTGAGCCCTTTCAGTGGCCCCACCCATCTTTAAATTTTTAGAAGTATATGTGAGGCTGTGTTTATGTACATCATATGCAGACCATAAGAGGGATTTAGATTCTCCAGAATCTGTCACCCTCTTGTGGAGTGTCTGAAGACAGCTACAGTGTACTTATATATAATAAATACATAAATAAATAAATAAACATTTTTTAAAAAGGATAAGAAAGAAAGTAAAACCAGGCAGGCCTGCAATCCTTATCTGTCTGTCTGTCTGTCTGTCTGATCCCCTAGAACTGGAGATGGGCAACCATATAGTTGCTGGTTTTTGATCCCAGGTTCTCTGGTAGAGGAGACAATGCTGTTAATTGTTGAGCCGTTTCAGTGGCCCCACACACCTTTAAATTTTTAGAAGTATATGTGAGGCTGTGTTTATGTACATCATATGCAGACCATAAGAGGGATTTTGATTCTCCAGAATATGACACCCTCTTCTGGAGTGTCTGAAGACAACTACAGTGTACTTATATCTAATAAATACATATATAAATAAATAAAAATTTTTAAAATGTATAAGAAAGAAAGAAAAACCAGGCAGTCCTGCAATCCTTGTCTGTCTGTCTGTATGTATGTCTGTCAGATCCCCTGGAACTGGAGATGGGCCACAATATAGTTGCTGGTAGTTGATCCCAGGTCCTCTGGAAGAGGAGACAATGCTGTTAATTGTTGAGCCCTTTCAGTGGCCCCACCCATCTTTAAATTTTTAGAAGTATATGTGAGGCTGTGTTTATGTACATCATATGCAGACCATAAGAGGGATATAGATTCTCCAGAATCTGAAACCTTCTTCTGGAGAGTCTGAAGACAGCTACAGTGTACTTATATCTAATAAATAAATAAATAAATACATAAATAAATAAATAAATAAATAAATAAATAAACATTTTAAAAAGGATAAGAAAGAAAGAAAAATCAGGCAGGCCTGCCATCCTTATCGCTCTCTGTCTGTCTGTCTTTCTGATCCCCTGCAACTTGAGATGGGCCACCATATAGTTGCTGGTAGTTGATCCCACGTTCTCTGGAAGAGGAGACAATGGTGTTAATTGTTGAGCACTTTCAGTGGGCCCACCCATCTTTAAATTTTTAGAAGTATATGTGAGGCTGTGTTTATGTACATCATATGCAGACCATAAGAGGGATTTAGATTCTCCAGAAGATGACACCCTCTTCTAGAGTGTCTGAAGTCAGCTACAGTGTACTTATATCTAATAAATACATAAATAAATAAATAAATAAATAAATAAATAAATAAATAAATAAATAAATAAACATTTTTTTAAAAGTATAAGAAAGAAAGAAAGAAAGACCAGGCAGGCCTCCATCCTTACCTCTGTCTCTCTGTCTGACTGTCTGATACCCTGGAACTGGAGATGGGCCACCATATAGTTGCTGGTAGTTTATCCAAGGTTCTCTGGAAGAGGAGGCAATGCTGTTAATTGTTGAGCCATTTCTGGGGCCCCACGCATCTTTAAATTTTTAGAAGAAAATGTGAGGCTGTGTTTATGTACATCATATGCTGACCATAAGAGGGATTTAGATTCTCTAGAATCTGACACCCTCTTCTGGAGTGGCTGAAGACAGCTACAGTGTACTTATATCTAATAAATACATAAATAAATAAATGAATAAATAAATAAATGAATAAATAAATAAATAAATAAATAAATAAATAAATAAACATCTTTTAAAAATGACAAGAAATTAAGAAAGACCAGGCAGGCCTGCCACCCTTATCTCTGTCTTTCTGTCTGTCTGTCTGTCTGATACCCTGGAACTGGAGATGGGCCACCATATAGTTGCTTGTAGTTGTTCCCAGGTACTCTGGAAGTGGAGACAATGCTGTTAATTGTTCAGCTTTTAGAGTGGCCCCACCCTTCTTTAAATTTTTAGAAGTATATGTGAGGCTGTGTTTAAGTACATCATATGCAGACCAAAAGAGGGATTTAGATTCTCCAGAATCTGACACCCTCTTCTGGAGTGTCTGAACAGCTACAGTGTACTTATATCTAATAAATACATAAAAATAAATAAATAAATAAATAAATAAATAAATAAACAAACATTTTTTAAAAAGGAAAAGACAGAAAGAAAGACCAGGCTGGCCTGCCATCCATATCTCTGTCTGTCTGTCTGTCTGTCTGTCAATCTGATACCTGGGAACTGGAGATGGGCCACGAATAGTTGCTGGTAGTTGATCCCAGGTTCTCTGGAAGAGGAGACAATGCTGTTAATTGTTGAGCCCTTTCAGTGGCGCCACCCATCTTTAAATATTTAGAAGTATATGTGAGGCTGTGTTTATGTACATCATATGCAGACCATAAGAGGGATTTAGATTCTCCAGAATCTGACACCCTCTTCTGGAGTGTCTGAAGACAGCTACAGTGTACTTATATCTAATAAATAAATAGATAAATAAATAAATAAATAAATAAACATTTTTTAAAAAGGATAAGAAAGAAAAAAAAGAAAAGGCAGGCCTGCCATCCATATTTCTGTCTGTCCGTCTGTCTGTCGATCTGATCCCCGGCAACTGGAAATCGGCCACCATATAGTTGCTGGTAGTTGATCCAAGGTTCTCTGGAAGAGGAGACAATGCTGTTAATTGTTGAGCCCTTTCAGTGGCCCCACACTACTTTAAATATTTAGAAGTATATGTGAGGCCATTTTATGTACATCATATTCAGAATATAAGAGGATTTAAATTCTCCAGAATCTGACACCCTCTACTGGAGTGTCTGAAGACAGCTACAGTGTACTTATAATAAATAAATAAATAAATAAATAAATAAATAAATAAATAAATAAATAAACATTTTTTAAAAAGGATAAGAAAGAAAGTAAGACCAGGCAGGCCTGCCATCCTTATCTCTGTCTGTCTGTCTGTCTGTCTGATCCCCTTGAACTGGAGATGGGCTACCATATAGTTGCTGGTAGTTGATACCAGGTTCTCTGGAAGAGGAGACAATGCTGTTAATTGTTGACCCTTATTTGTGGCCCTACCCATCTTTAAATTTTTAGAAGTATATGTGAGGCTGTGTTTATGTACATCATATGCAGACCAGAAGAGGGATTTAGGTTCATCAGTATCTGAAACTCTCTTCTGGAGTGTCTGAAGACAGCTACAGTGTACTTATATCTAATAAATACATATATAAATAAATAAATAAATAATAAATAAATAAATAAATAAATAAACATTATTTAAACCGGATAAGAAAGAAAGAAAGACCAGGCAGGCCTGCCATCCTTATCTCTGTCTGTCTGTCTGTCTGTCGTTCTGATCCGCTGCAACTGGAGATGGGCCACCATATAGGTGCTGGTAGTTGATCCCAGGTTCTCTGGTAGAGGAGACAATGCTGTTAATTGCTGAGCCCTTTAAATGGTCCCCCCATCTTTAAATTTTAAGAAGTAAATGTGAGGCTGTGTTTATGTACATCATATGTAGACCATAAGAGGGATTTAGATTCTCCAGAATCTGACACCTTCTTCTGGAGTGTCTGAAGACGGCTACAGTGTACTTATATCTAATAAACATATAAATAAATAAATAAACATTTTTTAAAAAGGATAAGAAAGAAAGAAAGACCAGGCAGACCTGCCATCCTTATCTCTGTCAGTCTGTCTGTCTGTCAGTCTGTCTGATCCCTTGGAACTGGAGATGGGCCACCATATAGTTGCTGTTAGTTGATCCCAGGTTCTCTGGAAGAGGAGACAATGCTGTTAATTGTTGAGCCCTTTCAGTGGCTCCACCTATCTTTAAATTTTTAGAAGTATATGTTAGGCTGTGTTTATGTACATCATATGCAGACCATAAAAGGGATTTAGATTCTGCAGAATCTGACACCCTCTTCTGGAGTGTCTGAAGACAACTACAGTGTACTTATATCTAATAAATAAATAAATAAATAAATAAATAAATAAATAAATAAATAAATAAGTAAATAAACATTATTTTAAAAGAATAAGAAAGAAAGAAAGACCAGGCAGGCCTGACATCCCTATCTCTGTCTGTCTGTCTGTCTGTCTGTCTGATCCCCTGGAACTGGAGATGGGCCACCATATAGTTGCTGGTAGTTGATCCCAGGTTTTCTGGAAGAAGAGACAATGCTGTTAATTGTTGAGCCCTTTCAGTGGCCCCACCCATCTTTAAATTTTTAGAAGTGTATGTGAATCTGTGTTTATGTCCATCATATGCAGACCATAAGAGGGATTTATATTCTCCAGAATCTGACACCCTGTTCTGGAGTGTCTGAAGACAGCTAGAGTGTACTTATATCTAATAAATACATAAGTAAATAAATAAACATTTTTTAAAAAGGATAAGAAAGAAAGAAAAACCAGGGAGGCCTCCCACCCTTGTCTGTCTGTCTCTTTTTCTGCCTGATCCCCTGGAACTGGAGATGGGCCACCATATAGTTGCTGGTATTTGATACCAGGTTCTCTGGAAGAGGAGACAATGCTGTTAATTGTTGAGCCGTTTCTGTGGCCCCACACATCTTTAAATTTTTAGAAGTATATGTGAGGCTGTGTTTATGTACATCATATGCAGACCATAAGAGGGATTTAGATTCTCCAGAATATGACACCCTCTTCTGAAGTGTCTGAAGACAGCTACAGTGTACTTATATCTAATAAATACATATATAAATAAATAAAAATTTTTAAAATGTATAAGAAAGAAAGAAAAACCAGGCAGTCCTGCAATCCTTGTCTGTCTGTCTGTATGTATGTCTTTCAGATCCCCTGGAACTGGAGATGGGCCACCATATAGTTGCTGGTAGTTGATCCCAGGTTTTCTGGAAGAAGAGACAATGCTGTTAATTGTTGAGCCCTTTCAGTGGCCCCACCCATCTTTAAATTTTTAGAAGTGTATGTGAATCTGTGTTTATGTCCATCATATGCAGACCATAAGAGGGATTTATATTCTCCAGAATCTGACACCCTGTTCTGGAGTGTCTGAAGACAGCTAGAGTGTACTTATATCTAATAAATACATAAGTAAATAAATAAACATTTTTTAAAAAGGATAAGAAAGAAAGAAAAACCAGGGAGGCCTCCCACCCTTGTCTGTCTGTCTCTTTGTCTGCCTGATCCCCTGCAACTTGAAATGGGCCACCATATAGTTGCTGGTAGTTGATCCCACGTTCTCTGGAAGAGGAGACAATGGTGTTAATTGTTGAGCCCTTTCAATGGGCCCACCCATCTTTAAATATTTAGAAGTATATGTGAGGCTGTGTTTATGTACATCATATGCAGACCATAAGAGGGATTTAGATTCTCCAGAAGATGACACCCTCTTCTAGAGTGTCTGAAGACAGCTACAGTGTACTTATATGTAATAAATACATATATAAATAAATAAGTAAATAAATAAATAAATAAATAAATAAATAAATAAACATTTTTTTAAAAGTATAAGAAAGAAAGAAAGACCAGGCAGGTCTCCATTCTTATCTCTGTCTCTCTGTCTGACTGTATGATACCCTGGAACTGGAGATGGGCCACCATATAGTTGCTGGTAGTTTATCCAAGGTTCTCTGGAAGAAGAGCTAATGCTGTTAATTGTTGAGCCATTTCTGGTGCCCCACCCATGTTTAAATTTTTAGAAGAAAATATGAGGCTGTGTTTATGTCCATCATATGCAGACCATAAGAGGGATTTATATTCTCCAGAATCTGACACCCTCTTCTTGAGTGTCTGAAGACAGCTACAGTGTACTTATATCTAATAAATACATAAATAAATACATAAATAAATACATAAATAAATAAGTAAATAAACATTATTTTAAAAGAATAAGAAAGAAAGAAAGACCAGGCAGGCCTGACATCCCTATCTCTGTCTGTCTGTCTGTCTGTCTGTCTGATCCCCTGGAACTGGAGATGGGCCACCATATAGTTGCTGGTAGTTGATCCCAGGTTATCTGGAAGAAGAGACAATGCTGTTAATTGTTGAGCCCTTTCAGTGGCCCCACCCATCTTTAAAATTTTAGAAGTGTATGTGAATCTGTGTTTATGTCCATCATATGCAGACCATAAGAGGGATTTATATTCTCCAGAATCTGACACCCTGTTCTGGAGTGTCTAAAGACAGCTACAGTGTACTTATATCTAATAAATACATAAGTAAATAAATAAACATTTTTAAAAAGGGTAAGAAAGAAAGAAAAGCCAGGGAGGCCTGCCACCCTTGTCTGTCTGTCTCTTTTTCTGCCTGATCCCCTGGAACTGGAGATGGGCCACATATAGTTGCTGGTATTTGATCCCAGGTTCTCTGGAAGAGGAGACAATGCTGTTAATTGTTGAGCCGTTTCTGTGGCCCCACACATCTTTAAATTTTTAGAAGTATATGTGAGGCTGTGTTTATGTACATCATATGCAGACCATAAGAGGGATTTAGATTCTCCAGAATATGACACCCTCTTCTGAAGTGTCTGAAGACAGCTACAGTGTACTTATATCTAATAAATACATATATAAATAAATAAAAATTTTTAAAATGTATAAGAAAGAAAGAAAAACCAGGCAGTCCTGCAATCCTTGTCTGTCTGTCTGTATGTATGTCTTTCAGATCCCCTGGAACTGGAGATGGGCCACAATATAGTTGCTGGTAGTTGATCCCAGGTCCTCTGGAAGAGGAGACAATGCTGTTAATTGTTGAGCCCTTTCAGTGGCCCCACCCATCTTTAAATTTTTAGAAGTATATGTGAGGCTGTGTTTATGTACATCATATGCAGACCATAAGTGGGATATAGATTCTCCAGAATCTGACACCCTCTTCTGGAGAGTCTGAAGACAGCTACAGTGTACATATATCTAATAAATACATAAATAAATAAATGAATAAATGAATAAATAAATAAATAAACATTTTTAAAAAGGATAAGAAAGAAAGAAAAATCAGGCAGGACTGCCAACCTTATCTCTGTCTGTCTGTCTGTCTGTCTGATCCCCTGCAACTTGAGATGGGCCACCATATAGTTGCTGGTAGTTGATCCCACGTTCTATGGAAGAGGAGACAATGCTGTTAATTGTTGAGCCCTTTCAGTGGGCCCACCCATCTTTAAATTTTTAGAAGTATATGTGAGGCTGTGTTTATGTACATCATATGCAGACCATAAGAGGGATTTAGATTCTCCAGAAGATGACACCCTCTTCTACAGTGTCTGAAGTCAGCTACAGTGTACTTATATCTAATAAATAAATAAATAAATAAATAAATAAATAAATAAATAAATAAATAAACATTTTTTTAAAAGTATAAGAAAGAAAGAAAGACCAGGCAGGCCTCCGTTCCTTATCTCTGTCTCTCTGTCTGACTGTCTGATACCCTGGAACTGGTGATGGGCCACCATATAGTTGCTGGTAGTTTATCCAAGGTTCTCTGGAAGAAGAGGCAATGCTGTTAATTGTTGAGCCAATTCTGGGGCCCCACCCATCTTTACATTTTTAGAAGAAAATGTGAGGCTGTGTTTATGTACATCATATGCAGACCATAAGAGGGATTTAGATTCTCTAGAATCTGACACCCTCTTCTGGAGTGTCTGAAGACAGCTACAGTGTACTTATATCTAATAAATACATAAATAAATAAACAAATGAATAAATAAATAAATAAATAAATAAATAAATAAATAAATAAATAAACATTTTTTAAAAAGGATAAGAAAGTAAGAAAAACCAGGCAGGCCTGCCGCCCTTATCTCTGTCTGTCTGTCTGTCTGTCTGTCGGATCCCCTGGAACTGGAGATGGGCCACCATAGTGTTGCTGGTAGTTTATCCCAGGTTCTCTGGAATAGGAGACAATGCTGTTAATTGTTGAGCCCTTTCAGTGGCCCCACACTTCTTTAAATATTTAGAAGTATATGTGAGGCTGTGTTTATGTACATCATATTCAGATTATAAGAGGATTTAGATTCTCCAGAATCTGACACCCTCTACTGGAGTGTCTGAAGACAGCTACAGTGTACTTATATATAATAAATACATAAATAAATTAATAAATAAATAAATAAACATTTTTTAAAAGGATAAGAAAGAATGTAAGACCAGGCAGGCCTGCCATCCTTATCTCTGTCTATCTGTCTGTCTGTCTGATCCCCTGGAACTGGAGATGGGCTACCATATAGTTGCTGGTAGTTGATCCCAGGTTCTCTGGAAGAGGAGACAATAGTGATAATTGTTGAGCCCTATCAGTGGCCCTACCCATCTTTAAATTTTTAGAAGTGTATGTGCGGCTGTGTTTATGTACATCATATGAAGACCAGAAGAGGGATTTAGATTCATCAGAATCTGACACCCTCTTCTGGAGTGTCTGAAGACAGCTACAGTGTACTTATATCTAATAAATAAATAAATAAATAAATAAATAAATAAATAAACATTATTTAAACCAGATAAGAAAGAAAGAAAGACCAGGCAGGCCTGCCATCCTTATCTCTGTCTGTCTGTCTGTCTGTCGTTCTGATCCCCTGGAACTGGAGATGGGCCACCATATAGGTGCTGGTAGTTGCTCACAGGTTCTCTGGAAGAGGAGACAATGCTGTTAATTGTTGAGCGCTTTCAGTGGCCCCACCCATCGTTAAATTTTTAGTACTATATGTGAGGCCGTGTTTATGTACATCATATGCAGACCATAAGAGGGATTTAGATTCTCCAGAATATGACACCCTCTTCTGGAGTGTCTGAAGACAGCTACAGTGTTCTTATATCTAATAAATACATAAATAAATAAACATTTTTTAAAAAGGATAAGAAAGAAAGAAAGACCAGGCAGGCCTGCCATCCATATCTCTGTCTGTCTGTCTGTCTCTCTATCTGATCCCGGGAACTAGAGATGGGCCACCATATAGTTGCTGGTAGTTGATCCAAGGTTCTCTGGAAGAGGAGACAATGCTGTTAATTGTTGAGCCCTTTCAGTGGCCCCACACTTCTTTAAATATTTAGAAGTATATGTGAGGCTGTGTTTATGTACATCATATTCAGATTATAAGAGGATTTAGATTCTCCAGAATCTGACACCCTCTACTGGAGTGTCTGAAGACAGCTACAGTGTACTTATATATAATAAATACATAAATAAATAAAGAAATAAATAAATAAACATTTTTTTAAAAGGATAAGAAAGAAAGTAAGACCAGGCAGGCCTGCCATCCTTATCTCTGTCTGTCTGTCTGTCTGTCTGATCCCCTGGAACTTGAGATGGGCCACCATATAGTTGCTGGTAGTTGATCCCAGGTTATCTGGAAGAAGAGACAATGCTGTTAATTGTTGATCCATTTCAGTGTCCCCACCCATCTTTAAATTTTTAGAAGTGTATGTGAATCTGTGTTTATGTCCATCATATGCAGACCATAAGAGGGATTTATATTCTCCAGAATCTGACACCCTGTTCTGGAGTGTCTGAAGACAGCTACAGTGTACTTATATCTTATAAATACATAAGTAAATAAATAAACATTTTTTAAAAAGGATAAGAAAGAAAGAAAAACCAGGGAGGCCTGCCACCCTTGACTGTCTGTCTCTTTGTCTGCCTGATCCCCTGCAACTTGAAATGGGCCACCATATAGTTGCTGGTAGTTGATCCCACGTTCTCTGGAAGAGGAGACAATGGTGTTAATTGTTGAGCCCTTTCAGTGGGCCCACCCATCTTTAAATATTTAGAAGTATATGTGAGGCTGTGTTTATGTACATCATATGCAGACCATAAGAGGGATTTAGATTCTCCAGAAGATGACACCCTCTTCTAGAGTGTCTGAAGACAGCTACAGTGTACTTATATCTAATAAATACATATATAAATAAATAAGTAAATAAATAAATAAATAAATAAACATTTTTTTAAAAGTATAAGAAAGAAAGAAAGACCAGGCAGGCCTCCATCCTTATCTCTGTCTCTCTGTCTGACTGTCTGATACCCTGGAACTGGAGATGGGCCACCATATAGTTGAGGTAGTTTATCCAAGGTTCTCTGGAAGAAGAGGCAATGCTGTTAATTGTTGAGCCATTTCTGGGGCCCCACCCATCTTTAAATTTTTAGAAAAAAATATGAGGCTGTGTTTATGTCTATCATATGCAGACCATAAGAGGGATTTATATTCTCCAGAATCTGACACCCTCTTCTGGAGTGTCTGAAGACAGCTACAGTGTACTTATATCTAATAAATACATAAATAAATAAATAAATAAACATTTTTTAAAAACTATAAGAAAGAAAGAAAAACCAGGGAGGCCTGCCACCCTTGTCTGTCTGTCTCTTTGTCTGCCTGATCCCCTGCAACTGGAGATGGACCACCATATAATTGCTGGTATTTGATCCCAGGTTCTCTGGTAGAGGAGACAATGCTGTTAATTGTTGAGCCGTTTCAGTGGCCCCACACATCTTTAAATTTTTAGAAGTATATGTGAGGCTGTGTTTATGTACATCATATGCAGAACATAAGAGGGATTTAGATTCTCCAGAATATGACACCCTCTTCTGAAGTGTCTGAAGACAGCTACAGTGTACTTATATCTAATAAATACATATATAAATAAATAAAAATTTTTAAAATGTATAAGAAAGAAAGAAAAACCAGACAGTCCTGCAATCCATGTCTGTCTGTCTGTATGTATGTCTGTCAGATCCCCTGGAACTGGAGATGGGCCACAATATAGCTGCTGGTAGTTGATCCCAGGTCCTCTGGAAGAGGAGACAATGCTGTTAATTGTTGAGCCCTTTCAGTGGCCCCACCCATCTTTAAATTTTTTGAAGTATATGTGAGGCTGTGTTTATGTACAACATATGCAGACCATAAGTGGGATATAGATTCTCCAGAATCTGACACCCTCTTCTGGAGAGTCTGAAGACAGCTACAGTGTACATATATCTAATAAATACATAAATAAATAAATGAATAAATGAATAAATAAATAAATAAACATTTTTAAAAAGGATAAGAAAGAAAGAAAAATCAGGCAGGACTGCCATCCTTATCTCTGTCTGTCTGTCTGTCTGTCTGATCCCCTGCAACTTGAGATGGGCCACCATATAGTTGCTGGTAGTTGATCCCACGTTCTCTGGAAGAGGAGACAATGCTGTTAATTGTTGAGCCCTTTCAGTGGGCCCACCCATCTTTAAATTTTTAGAAGTATATGTGAGGCTGTGTTTATGTACATCATATGCAGACCATAAGAGGGATTTAGATTCTCCAGAAGATGACACACTCTTCTAGAGTGTCTGAAGTCAGCTACAGTGTACTTATATCTAATAAATACATAAATAAATAAATAAATAAATAAATAAATAAATAAATAAACATTTTTTTAAAAATGATAAGAAAAAAAGAAAGACCAGGCAGGCCTGCCATCCTTATCTCTGTCTGTCTGTCTGTCTGTCTGTCTGTCTGTCTGTCTGATCTTCTGGAACTGGAGATGGGCCACAATAGTGTCTGATAGTTGACCACAGGTTCTCTGGAAGAGGAGACAATGCTGTTAATTGTTGAGCCATTTCAGTGGCCCCATCCATCTTTAAATTTTGAGAAGTATATGTGAGGCTGTGTTTATGTACATCATATGCAGACCATAAGAGGGTTTTAGATTCTTCAGAATCTGACACACTCTAAAGGAGTGTCTGAAGACATCTACAGTGTACCCATATCTAATAAATACATAAATAAATAAATAAACATTTCTTAAAAGAATAAGAAAGAAAGAAAGACCAGGCAGGCCTCCATCCTTATCTCTATCTGTGTGTATGTCTGTCTCTCTGTCTGATCCCCTGGAACTGGAGATGGGCCACCATATAGTTGCTGGTAGTTCATCCCAGGTTCTCTGGAAGAGGAGACAATGCTGTTAATTATTGAGCCCTTTCAGTGGCCCCACACATCTTTAAATTTTTAGAAATGTATGTGAGGCTGTGTTTATGTACATCATATGGAGACCATAAGAGGGATTTAGATTCTGCAGAATCTGACACCCTCTTCTGGAGTGTCTGAAGACAGCTACAGTGTACTTATATATAATAAATACATAAATAAATAAATAAACATTTTTTTAAAAAGGATAAGAAAGAAAGAAAAACCAGGCAGGCCTGCCATCCTTGACTGTTTGTCTGTCTGTCTGTCTGATCCCCTGGAACTGGAAATGGGCCACCATATAGTGGCTGGTAGTTGATCCCAGGTTCTCTGGAAGAGGAGACAATGCTGTTAATTGTTGAGCCCGTTCAGTGGCCCCACACATCTTTAAATTTTTAGAAGTATATGTGAGGCTGTGTTTATGTACATCATATGAGGCCCATAAGAGGGATTTAGATTCTCCAGAATCTGACACTCTCTTCTGGAGTGTCTGAAGACAGCTACAGTGTACTTATATCTAATAAATAAATAAATAAATAAATAAATAAATAAATAAATAAATAAATAAACATTTTTAAAAGGGATAAGAAAGAAAGAAAAACCACCAGGCCTGCCATACTTGTCTTTCTGTCTTGCCTAGCCCCTTGCCTAGCCTAGCCTAGCCTAGCCCCTTGCCTAGCCTAGCCTAGCCTCTTGCCTAGCCTAGCCTAGCTCCTTGCCTAGCCTAGCCCTGCCTTGCCTATCCCTGCCTATCCCTGTCTTTAACCAGGCTGGCCTCAAACTCAGAAACTGACTGCCTCTGCCTCCAGAGTGCTCTCATTAAGAGCTCGAGCCACCACTGACTGTTGGGTTTTCTAAGTCTTACATAGGTATGGTCTGTTTCTCAGCTGTGAAACCCTAATTAACACATGTAGTCTGTCCTAGGTCAGCCATAGCTACAGACTGAGGCCTTTTCTAAAACAAAACAAAAGAAAACAAAAAATAGAAATAATAAAATAAATAAATTAAGCAACCACATGATATCTTTTCTTTCTTTCAATGATACTCAGAGCTTGAAGCAGTTCACCCATGAGACCTCAGCTCCGGACATTGAGGCTCTTTCCCTAACAAGTATTATGGCTGAACCTGAGGGCTTCTACTGCTGATTTGTGTCCCCCACTTTAAAAAAATAGTTGTTTTCAAAGGCTGCAGGTTCTTAGCCCTGTTCCTTGTTACAGTTGAGTCACAGCCCTGAAAGTTCAGTGGTAGTTAAAGGCACTGAGAAGGGCTTCCTATAGACATCGAAGACCAAGTCTTTGATATTAAAAAAGTTAATCTGGATTCCCCCACCCCCTGGCATCCTTAGAATGCCTAGAAAGGAAGGCAGGGACCTGGGCAGAAGGGTGCAAGGCTACTGGTGTTTGTAAGTGGTAACAGAAAGCTTTCTCTTGTTGGTACCCTACCCCAAGTTACATTGTCACTTCTTTTTCCTAGTTGTTGTTTTGTCGGTTTGTATTCTCAACATAGACCCTTTTCCTTCCTAACCTTGGCTGTCCTGAACCTTACTGTCCTTGAAGTCAGTGATTTGCCTGTCTTGCTGGGATGAAACTGTGAGCTACCATCCAGAAGGAAGCACCCTGCTGAGGTTAGATTGGGGTCTCTTCCATTTTCCTCTATGAACATGCATATGGCAGGCCTGTTCTTTCTTTTTTACTTTTCCTTTTCTTTTTAAAGATTTATTTATTTATTATATTTAAGTATGCTGTAGCTATGTTCAGACACTCCAGAAGAGTGTGTCAGATGCTGAAGAATCTAAATCATTCTTATTGTCTGCATATGATGTATATAAACACAGCCTCACATATACTCAAAAAAAAAAAAAAAAAAAAGAATGAAAGATGTGGCTACAGAGAGGACTCAACAATTAAGAGCATTGTCTCCTCTTCCAGAGAACCTGGGCTCAATTACCAGTATATATATATGGTGGCCCATCTCCAGTTCCAGGGGATCTAATACTCTGTTCTGGAGTCTGTGGGCACAGCATACACATGCAAAACATTCTTACACTAAAAATAAAATTGATCATTGAGAGAGAGGAGAAAGAGGGGGTGAGAGAGAGGGGAGGTAATCATAACTCCTGACGAGTTTGAAGACCTGAGCTTCATCACTCACACAAATAAATAAATGCAAAATATTTTTTATAAATAAACTCTGCCATTGCCCTTTAAAAATTCCTAGAAAACAAGTTTTATGAGCAACAGTTATATTTACTATATCTAAAGGACAGTCATGAGCATATTCTCTAAATAGAAAAAGGCCTGTTAGTCTTAGAAATGGAAAAGACAAACCAAGGAAGGTTTACAATTACATAATGAGGCAGCTCAGCCCAGCACTCAGGTTGGAAGTAAGACTCGAGAATAGGATACACCTGAAGACAGACAGCCATTGCTTTTTGTTTCGGAGGCTGAAAGGATACACCTGAAGACAGCCAATGCTGTGTGTGCTTGATGGTGATCTGGTAATTTTTTTTTTTAATTTTTAAAAACTTTAACACTTTTTATAAAACTTTTATAAAAACTTTTTATTCTCCTTGGTTTCTTTCTTTCTTTCTTTCTTTCTTTCTTTCTTTCTTTCTTTCTTTCTTTCTTTCTTTCTTTCTTTCTTTCTTTCTTTCTTTCTTTCTTTTTTCAGGTTTTCTCACCATATTGCAGGTACTACAAGTTTGATTTTCTTATTTTTTGACTGTTTCAGGGTTTCTCACCATATTGCAGGTCCTACTGTGTGATTTTATCATTTTTCGACTTTTTCAGGGTTTCTCATCATATTCCAATTCCTAGAGTGTGATTTTCTCATTTTTCGACTTTTTCAGGGATTCTCACCATATTGCAGGTCCTAAAAGTGTGAATTTCTTATTTTTCGACTTTTGCAGGGTTTCTCACCATGTTCCAGCTACTACAGTGTATTTTTCTCATTTTTTAAAATTTTAACGGTCTCTCATCTTATTCAAAGTCGAACAATGTGATTTTCTCATTTTTCGACTTTTTCAGGGTTTCTCACCATATTCCAGGTCCTACTGCATGATTTTCTCATTTTTCGACTTTTTCAGGGTTTCTCACCATATTCCAAGTCGTACAGTGAGATTTTCTCATTTTTTGACTTTTTCAGGGTTTCTCATCATATTCCAAGTCCTACAGTGTGATTTTCTCATTTTTCAACTTTTTCAGGGTTTCTCACCATATTGCATTTCCTACTGTGTGATTTTCTCATTTTTTGACTTTTTCAGGGTTTCTCACCATATTCCAGGTCCTACTGCATGATTTTCTCATTTTTCGACTTTTTCAGGGTTTCTCACCATATTCCAAGTCCTACAGTGTGATTTTCTCATTTTTTGACTTTTTCAGGGTTTCTCATCTTATTCCATGTCCTAGAGTGTTATTTTTCTAATTTGTTGACTCTTTCAGAGTTTCTCCACTTACTCCATGTATTACAGTGTGATTTTTCTCATTTTTTTACTTTTTCAGGGTTTCTCATCATATTCCATGTCCTAAAGTGTGATTTTCTCATTTTTTGACTTTTTCAGTGTTTCTCACCATATTCCAGGTCCTACAGTTTGATATTCTCATTTTTCAACTTTTTCAGGGTTTCTCACCATATTCTGGGTCCTAGTGTGTGATTTTCTCATTTTTCGACTTTTTCAGGGTTTCTCACCATATTGGTGGTCCTACAAGTGTAATTTTCTTATTTTTCGACTTTTTCGGGGTTTCTCACCATATTCCAGCTCCTACAGTGTATTTCTCTCATTTTTTGACTTTTTCATGATTTCTCATCTTATTCCAAGTCCTACAGTGTGATTTTCTCATTTTTCGAATTTTTCAGGGTTTCCACCATATTGCAGGTACTACAAGTTTGAATTTCTTATTTTTCGACTGTTTCAGGGTTTCTCACCATAATCCAGGTCCTACTGTTTGATTTTCTCATTTTTCGACTTTTTCAGGGTTTCTCATCATATTCCAAGTCCTAGAGTGTGATTTTCTCATTTTTCGAGTTTTTCAGGGATTCTCCCCATATTACAGGTCCTACAAGTGTGAATTTCTTATTTTTCGACTTTTGCAGGGTTTCTCACCATGTTCCATCTAATACAGTGTATTTTTCTCATTTTTTAAAATTTTCACGGTTTCTCATCTTATTCCAAGTCGAACAGTGTGATTTTCTCATTTTTCGACTTTTTCAGGGTTTCTCACCATATTGCAGGTACTACAAGTTTGATTTTCTTATTTTTCAAATATTTCAGGATTTCTCACCATATTCCAGGTCCTACTGTGTGATTTTCTCACGTTAAGACTTTTTCAGTGTTTCTCACCATATTCTAGGTACTACAGTGTGATTTTCTCATTTTTTGACTTTTTCAGGTTTTCTCATCCTATTCCAAGTCCTAGAGTGTGATTTTCTCTTTTTCGGACTTTTTCAGGGTTTCTCAAAAAATATTCCAGGTCCTACAGTGTAATTTTCTCATTTTTTTTGACTTTTTCAGAGTTTATCACCATATTCCAGGTCCTAATGTGTGATTTTCTCATTTTTAGACATTTTCAGTGTTTCTGACCATATTCCAGGTCCTACAGTATGATTGTTCTCATGTTAAGACTTTTTCAGTGTTTCTCACCATATTCCAGGTCCTACTGCATATTTTGCTCATTTTTTACTTTTTCAGGGTTTCTCACCATATTTCAAGTCCTATATGGTGATTTTCTCATTTTTTGACTTTTTCGGGGTTTCTCATCTTACTCCAAGTCCTACAGTGTGATTTTCTCATTTTTTGACTTTTATGGGTTTCTCACCATATTGCAGGTCCTACAAGTGTGAATTTCTTATTGTTGGACTTTTTCAGGGTTTCTCACCATATTCCAGCTCCTACAGTGTATTTTTGTCATTTTTTGTCTTTTTCACGGTTTCTCATTTTATTCCAAGTCCTACAGTGTGATTTTCTCATTTTTCAACTTTTTCAGGGTTTCTCACCATATTGCAGGTCCTACTGTGTGATTTTCTCATTTTTTGACTTTTTCAGGGTTTCTCACCATATTCCAGGTCCTACTGCATGATTTTCTCATTTTTCGACCTTTTCAGGGTTTCTCACCATATTCCAAGTCGTACAGTGTGATTTTCTCATTTTTTGACTTTTTCAGGGTTTCTCATATTATTCCATGTCCTAGAGTGTTATTTTTCTAATTTGTCGACTCTTTCAGAGTTTCTCCACTTATTCCATGTATAACAGTGTGATTTTTCTCAGTTTTGGACTTTTTCAGGGTTTCTCACCTTATTCCAGGACCTACAGTTTGATTTTCTCATTTTTGACTTTTTCAGGGTTTCTCACCATATTCCAGGTCCTACAGTGTGATTTTCTCATTTTTTTACTTTTTCAGGGTTTCTCATCATATTCCAAGTCCTAGAGTGTGTTTTTCTCTTTTTTTGACTTTTTCAGGGTTTCTCACCATATTCCAGGTCCTACAGTGTGATTTTCTCATTTTTTTTTTACTTTTTCAGGGTTTCTCATCATATTCCAAGTCCTAGAGTGTGTTTTTCTCTTTTTTTGACTTTTTCAGGGTTTCTCACCATATTCCAGGTCCTACAGTGTGATTTTCTCATTTTAAGACTTTTTCAGGGTTTCTCACCATATTCCAGGTCCTACTGCATGATTTTCTCATTTTTGACTTTTTCAGGGTTTCTCACCATATTCCAGGTCCTACAGTGTGATTTTCTCATTTTTCGACTTTTTAGGGTTTCTCATCATATTCCAAGTCCTACAGTGTGATTTTCTCCTTTTTTGACTTTTTCAGGGTTTCTCATATTATTCCATGTTCTAGAGTGTTATTTTTCTAATTTGTCGACTCTTTCAGAGTTTCTCCACTTATTCCATGTATTACAGTGTGATTTTTCTCAGTTTTGGGCTTTTTCAGGGTTTCTCACCTTATTCCAGGACCTACAGTTTGATTTTCTCATTTTTTGACTTTTTCAGGGTTTCTCACCATATTCCAGGTCCTACAGTGTGATTTTCTCATTTTTTTACTTTTTCAGGGTTTCTCATCATATTCCAGGTCCTACAGTGTGATTTTCTCATTTTTTTACTTTTTCAGGGTTTCTCATCATATTCCAAGTCCTAGAGTGTGTTTTTCTCTTTTTTTGACTTTTTCAGGGTTTCTCACCATATTCCAGGTCCTACAGTGTGATTTTCTCATTTTTTTACTTTTTCAGGGTTTCTCATCATATTCCAAGTCCTAGAGTGTGTTTTTCTCTTTTTTTGACTTTTCAGGGTTTCTCACCATATTCCAGGTCCCACAGTGTGATTTTCTCATTTTTCGACTTTTTAGGGGTTTCTCGTCATATTCCAAGTCCTACAGTGTGATTTTCTCCTTTTTTGACTTTTTCAGGTTTCTCATATTATTCCATGTCCTAGAGTGTTATTTTTCTAATTTGTCGACTCTTTTCAGAGTTTCTCCACTTATTCCATGTATTACAGTGTGATTTTTCTCAGTTTTGGACTTTTTCAGGGTTTCTCACCTTATTCCAGGACCTACAGTTTGATTTTCTCATTTTTTGACTTTTTCAGGTTTCTCACCATATTCCAGGTCCTACAGTGTGATTTTCTCATTTTTTTACTTTTTCAGGGTTTCTCATCATATTCCAAGTCCTAGAGTGTGTTTTTCTCTTTTTTTGACTTTTTCGGGTTTCTCACCATATTGGTGGTCCTACAAGTGTAATTTTCTGATTTTTCGACTTTTTCGGGGTTTCTCACCATATTCCCAGCTCCTACAGTGTATTTCTCTCATTTTTTGACTTTTTCATGATTTCTCATCTTATTCCAAGTCCTACAGTGTGATTTTCTCATTTTTCGAATTTTTCAGGGTTTCTCACCATATTGCAGGTACTACAAGTTTGAATTTCTTATTTTTCGACTGTTTCAGGGGTTTCTCACCATATTGCAGGTCCTACTGTGTGATTTTCTCATTTTTCGACTTTTTCAGGGTTTCTCATCATATTCCAAGTCCTAGAGTGTGATTTTCTCATTTTTCGAGTTTTCAGGGATTCTCACCATATTGCAGGTCCTTCAAGTGTGAATTTCTTATTTTTCGACTTTTGCAGGGTTTCTCACCATGTTCCATCTACTACAGTGTATTTTTCTCATTTTTTAAAATTTTCACGGTTTCTCATCTTATTCCAAGTCGAACAGTGTGATTTTCTCATTTTTCGACTTTTTCAGGGTTTCTCACCATATTGCAGGTACTACAAGTTTGATTTTCTTATTTTTCAAATATTTCAGGGTTTCCCACCATATTCCAGGTCCTACTGTGTGATTTTCTCACGTTAAGACTTTTTCAGTGTTTCTCACCATATTCTAGGTACTACAGTATGATTTTCTCATTTTTTGACTTTTTCAGGTTTTTTCATCTTATTCCAAGTCCTAGAGTGTGATTTTCTCCTTTTCGGACTTTTTCAGGGTTTCTCAAAAATATTCCAGGTCCTACAGTGTAATTTTCTCATTTTTTGACTTTTTCAGTGTTTCTCATCATATTGTAGGTCCTACAAGTATGAATTTCTTATTTTCGACCTTTTCAGATATTCTCACCATTTTCCAGGTCCTAATGTGTGATTTTTTAATTTTTAGACTTTTTCAGTGTTTCTGACCATATTCCAGGTCCTACTGCATGATTTGCTCATTTTTGACTTTTTCAGGGGTTTCTCACCATATTCCAAGTCCTATAGTTGTGATTTTCTCATTTTTTGACTTTTTCAGGGTTTCTCATCTTACTCAAAGTCCTACAGTGTGATTTTCTCATTTTAAGACTTTTTCAGGTTTTCTCACCATATTCCAGGTCCTACTGCATGATTTTCTCATTTTTCGACTTTTTCAGGGTTCCTCACCATATTCCAAGTCCTACAGTGTGATTTTCTCATTTTTCGACTTTTTTAGGGTTTTCTCATCATATTCCAAGTCCTACAGTGTGATTTTCTCATTTTTGACTTTTTCAGGGTTTCTCATGTTATTCCATGTCCTAGAGTGTTTTTTTTCTAATTTGTTGACTCTTTCAGAGTTTCTCCACTTATTCCATGTATTACAGTGTGATTTTTCTCATTTTTGACTTTTTCAGGGTTTCTCACCATATTCCAGGACCTACAGTTTGATTTTCTCATTTTTGACTTTTTCAGCGTTTCCCACCATATTCCAGGTCCTACAGTGTGATTTTCTCATTTTTCGACTTTTTCATGTTTTCTCACCGTATTCCAGCTCCTACAGTGTATTTTTCTCATTTTTAGACTTTTTCACGTTTTCTCACAATATTCCTGGTCCTACTGCGTGATTTTCTCATTTTTCGACTTTTCTCACACTATTGCAGGTCCTACAAGTGTGAATTTCTTATTTTTTGACTTTTTCAGGGTTTCTCACCATATTCCAGCTCCTTCAGTGTATTTTTCTCATTTTTTGACTTTTTCAGGGTTTCTCACCATATTGCAGATATGACAAATTTGATTTTCTTAATTTTCGACTGCTTCAGGGTTTCTCACCATATTCCAGGTCCTACTGTGTGATTTTCTCATTTTTCGACTTTTTCAGTGTTTTCTCACCATATTCAAGGTACTACAGTGTTATTTTCTCATTTTTTGACTTTTTCAGGTTTTCTCATCATATTCCAAGTCCTACAGGGTGACTTTCTCTTTTTTCGACTTTTAAAGGGTTTTCTCAACATATTCCAGGTCCACCAGTGTAATTTTCTCATTTTTCGACTTTTGCAGGGTTTCTCACCATGTTCCAACTACTACAGTGTATTTTATTCATTTTTTAAAATTTTCACAGTCTCTCATCTTATTCCATGTCCTATAGTGTGATTTTCTCATTTTTCGACTTTTTCAGGGTTTCTCACCATATTGCAGGTACTACAAGTTTGATTTTCTTATTTTTCAAATGTTTCAGGGTTTCTCACCATATTCCAGGTCCTACTGTGTGATTTTCTCACGTTAAGACTTTTTCAGTATTTCTCACCATATTCTAGGTACTACAGTGTGATTTATTCATTTTTTTACTTTTTCAGGTTTTCTCATCATATTCCAAGTCCTAGAGTGTGATTTTCTCTTTTTTGGACTTTTTCAGGGTTTTCTCACCATATTGTAGGTCCTACAAGTGTGAATTTCTTATTTTTCGACTTTTCAGAGTTTCTCACCATATTCCAGGTCCTACTGCGTGATTTTCTCATTTTTCGACTTTTTCAGGGTTTCTCACCATATTCCAGGTACTACTGCGTGATTTTCTCATGTTTTTGACTATTTCAGAGTTTATCACCATATTCCAGGTCCTACTGTGTGATTTTCTCATTTTAATACTTTTTTAGTGTTTCTCACCATATTCCAGGTACTACAGTGTGATATTCTCATTTTTTGACTTTTTCAGTGTTTCTCACCATATTCCAAGTCCTACAGTGTGATTTTCTCTTTTTTTAAACTTTTTCAGGGTTTCTTACCGTACTCCAGGTTCTACATTGTCATTTTCTCATTTTTCGAATATTTCAGGTTTTCTCAACATATTCCAGGTCCTACACTGTCATTTTCTAATTTGCGACTTTTTCAGAGTTTCTCACCATATTCCATGTACTACAGTGTGATTTTTCTCATTTTTTGACTTTTTCAGGGTTTTTCACTATATTCCAAGTCCTACAGGGTGATTTTCTCATTTTTTGACTTTTTCAGGGTTTCTCACCATATTCCAAGTCCTACAGTGTGATTTTCTCATTTTTTGACTTTTTCAGGTTTTCTCATCATATTCCAAGTCCTAGGGTGTTATTTTCTCCTTTTTCGACTTTTTCATGTTTTCTCACCATATTCCAGGTCCTACAGTGTGATTTTTCTCATTTTTTGACTTTTCAGGGTTTCTCACCATATTCCAGCTCCTACAGTGTGATTTTCTCATTTTTTCGATTTTTTTCATGTTTTCTCATCATATTCCAAGTCCTACAGTGTGATTTTCTCATTTTTTGACTTTTTCAGAATTTCTCACCCTATTGCAGATCCTACAGTGTGATTTTCTCATTTTTCGACTTTTTCAGGGTTTCTCACCATATTGCAGGTACTACAAGTTTGATTTTCTTAGTTTTCGACTGTTTCAGGGTTTCTCACCATATTCCAAGTCCTACTGTGTGATTTTCTCATTTTTAGACTTTTTCAGTGTTTTCTCACAATATTCAAGGTACTACAGTGTGATTTTCACATTTTTTGAGTTTTTCAGGTTTTCTCATCATATTCCAAATCCTACAGTGTGATTTTCTTTTTCCGACTTTTAAAGGGTTTCTTACCATATTCCATGTCCTACTCTGTAATTTTCTCATTTTTCGACTTTTCAGGGGTTCTCACCATATTGGAGGTCCTACTTGTGTGATTTTCTTATTCTTCGACTTTTTCAGGGTTTCTTACCACATTCCAGGTCCTACAGTACATTTTTCTCATTTTTTGACTTTTTCAGGGTTTCTCATCATATTCCAAATCCTACAGTGTGATTTTTTCATTTTTCGACTTTTTCAGGGTGTCTCACCATATTGCAGGTACTACAAATTTGATTTTCTTATATTTCGACTGTTTCACGGTTTCTCACCATATTGCAGGTCCTCCTGTGTGGTTTTCTCATTTTTTGACTTTTTCAGTGTTTCTCACCATATTCCAGGTCCTACTGTGTGATTTTCTCATTTTTCGAGTTTTTCAGGGTTTCTCACCATATTGGAGGTCCTACAAGTGTAATTTTCTAATTTTTTAACCTTTTCAGGGTTTCTCTCCATATTCCAGCTCCTACAGTGTATTTTTCTCATTTTATACTTTTTCACGGTTTCTCATCATATTCGTAGTCCTACAGTGTGATTTTCTCATTTTTCGACTTTTTCAGGGTTTCTCACCATATATCAGGTACTACAAGTTTTATCTTATTTTTAGACTTTTTCAGTGTTTCTCACCATATTCCAGGTACTACAGTGTGATTTTCTCATTTTTTGACTTTTTCAGGGTTTCTCATCTTATTCCAAGTCCTAGAGTGTGATTTTCGCATTTTTCGAATTTTTCAGGGATTCTCAGCATATTCCAGTTCCTACAGTTTGATTTTCTATTTTTTCTACTTTTTCAGGGTTTCTTACCTTATCCCAAGTCCTACAGTGTGATTTTCTCATTTTAAGACTTTTTCAGGGTTTCTCCTCATATTCCAAGTCCTACAGTGTGATTTTCTCATTTTTTGACTTTTTCTGGGTTTCTAATCATATTCCAAGTCCTAGAGTGTGATATTTTCATTTTTTGACTTTTTCAGTGTTTCTCACCATATTGCATGTACTACAAGTTTGATTTTCTTATTTTTCGACTGTTTCAGGGTTTCTCGCCATATTCCAGGTCCTACTCTGTGATTTTCTCATTTTATTACCTTTTTAGTGTTTCTCACCATATTCCAGGTACTACAGTGTGATTTTTCTCATTTTTTGAAGTTTTCAGGGTTTCTCATCATATTCCAAGTCCTAGGGTGTGATTTTCGCATTTTTTGAATTTTTCAGGGATTCTCAGTGTATTCCAGTTCCTACAGTTTGATTTTCTAATTTTTCGACTTTTTCACGGTTTCTCACCATATCCCAAGTCCTACAGTGTGATTTTCTCATTTTAAGACTTTTTCAGTGTCTCTCACCATATTGCAGGTCCTACAAGGGTTTCTCATCATATTCCAAGTCCTAGAGTGTGATATTCTCATTTTTCGACTTTTTCAGGGTTTGTCACCATATTGCTTGTACTACAAGTTTGATTTCCTTATTTTTCGACTGTTTCAGGGTTTCTCACCATATTCCAGGTCCTACTGTGTGATTTTCTCATTTTAATACTTTTTTAGTGTTTCTCACCATATTCCAGGTACTACAGTGTGATTTTCTATTTTAAGACTTTTTCAGTGTTTCTCACCATATTCCAGGTCCTACTGTGTGATTTTCTCATTTTTCGACATTTTCAGAGTTTCTCACCATATGCCAAGTCCTAGAGTGTGATTTTCTCATTTTTTGACTTTTTCAGTGTTTCTCACCATATTCCAAGTCCTACAGTGTGATTTTCTCATTTTTTTACTTTTTCAAAATTTTTCACCCTATTGCAGGTCCTACAAGTGTGAATTTCTTATTTTTCAACTTTTTCAGGGTTTCTCACCATATTCCAGCTCCTTCAGTGTATTTTTCTCATTTTTTGACTTTTTCAAGGTTTCTCATCTTATTCCATGTCCTATAGTGTGATTATATCATTTTTCGACTTTTTCAGGCTTTCTCACCATATTGCAGGTACTACAAGTTTGCTTTTCTTATTTTTTGACTGTTTCAGGTTTTCTAACCATATTCCAGGTCCGACTGTGTGATTTTCTCTTTTTTAGACTTTTTCAGTGTTTTCTCACCATATTCCAGGTACTACAGTGTTATTTTCTCATTTTTTGACTTTTTCAGGGTTTCTCATCATATTCCAAGTCCTACAGGGTGATTTTCTCTTTTTTCGACTTTTAAAGGGTTTCTCAACATATTCCAGGTCCACCAGTGTAATTTTCTCATTTTTCGACTTTTTCAGGGATTCTCATCATATTCCAAGTCCTAGAGGGTGATTATCTCATTTTTCGAGTTTTTCAGTGATTCTCATCATATTCCAGGTACTACAGTGTTATTTTCTCATTTTTTGACTTTTTCAGGGTTTCTCATCATTTTCCAAGTCCTACAGTGTGATTTTCTCTTTTTAAGACTTTTAAAGGGTTTCTAACCATATTCCAGGTCCACCAGTGTAATTTTCTCATTTTTTGACTTTTTCAGTGTTTCTCACCATATTGCAGGTCCTACAAGTGTGAATAACTTATTTTTTGACTTTCTCAGAGTTTCTCACCATATTCCAGGTCCTACTGGGTGATTTTCTCATTTTAAGACTTTTTCAGGGTTTCTCACCATATTCCAGGTCCTACAGTGTGATTTTCTCATTTTTCGACTTTTTCAGGGTTTCTCACCATATTCCAGGTCCTACAGTGTGATTTTCTCATTTTTCGACTTTTTCAGGGTTTCTCACCATATTCCAGGTCCTACAGTGTGATTTTCTCATTTTTTGACTTTTTCAGGGTTTCTCATCTTATTCCAAGTCCTACAGTGCGATTTTGTCATTTTTTGACTTTTTTAGGGATTCTCATTTTATTCCAACTCCTAGAGTGTGATTTTTCTAATTTTTCGACGTTTTAAGAGTATCTCACCCTATTCCATGTACTACAGTGTGATTTTTCTCATTTTTTGACTTTTTCAGGGTTTCTCACCATATTCCTGGTCCTACAGTGTGATTTTCTCATTTTTTGACTTTTTCAGGGTTTCTCACCATATTCCAGGTCCTACTGTGTGATTTTCTCATTTTAATACTTTTTTAGTGCTTCTCACCATATTCCAGGTACTACAGTGTGATTTTCTCATTTTTTGACTTTTTCAGGGTTTCTCACCATATTCCAAGTCCTAGAGTGTGATTTTTGCTTTTTTCGAATTTTTCAGGGTTTCTCAACATATTCCAGATCCTACAGTTTGATTTTCTCATTTTCCGACTTTTTCAGGGTTTCTCACCAGCTTCCAGGTCCTACTGCGTGATTTTCTTATTTTTGACTTTTTTCAGGGTTTCTCACCATATTCTGGGTCCTACTGCATGATTTTCTCATTTTTCGACTTTTTCAGTCTTTCTCACCATATTCCTGGTCCTACAGTATGATTTTCTCATTTTTTAACTTTTTCAGGGTTTTTTTTACCGTATTCCAGGTTCTACATTGTCATTTTCTCATTTTTCGAATATTTCAGGTTTTCTCAACATATTCCATGTACTACACTGTCATTTTCTCATTTTTCGACTTTTTCAGAGTTTCTCAACATATTCCATGTACTACTCTGTGATTTTTCTCATTTTTTGACTTTTTCAGGGTTTCTCACCATATTCCAGTTCCGACAGTGTGATTTTCTCATTTTAAGACTTTTTCAGTGGTTCTCACCAAATTCCAGGTCCTACTGCGTGATTTTCTCATTTTTCGATTATTTCAGGGTTTCTCACCATATTCCAAGTCCTACAGTGTGATTTTCTCATTTTTTTACTTTTTCAGGTTGTCTCATCATATTCTAAGTCCTAGAGTGTGATTTTCTCATTTTTCGACTTTTTCATATTTTCTCACCATATTCCAGGTCCTACAGTGTGATTTTTCTCATTTTTTGACTTTTTCAGGGTTTCTCACCATATTCCAGCTCCTACAGTGTGATTTTCTCATTTTTCGACTTTTTCAGGTTTTCTCATCATATTCCATGTCCTACCGTGTGATTTTCTCATTTTTTGACTTTTTCAGAATTTCTCGCCTTCTTGCAGGTCCTACAAGTGTGAATATCTTATTTTTCGACTTTTTCAGGGTTTCTCACCATATTCCAGCTCCTTCAGTGTATTTTACTTATTTTTTGACTTTTTCACGGTTTCTCATCTTATTCCAAGTCCTACAGTGTGATTTTCTCATTTTTCGACTTTTTCAGGGTTTCTCACCATATTGCATGTACTACAAGTTTGATTTTCTTATTTTTCGACTGATCAGGGTTTCTCACCATATTCCAGGTCCTAATGTGTGATTTTCTCATTTTTAGACTTTTTCAGTGTTTTCTCACCATATTCCAGCTCCCACAGTGTGATTTTCTCATTTTTTGACTCTTTCAGGTTTTCTCATCATATTCCATGTCCTAAAGTGTGATTTTCTCATTTTTTGACTTTTTCAGTGTTTCTCACCATATTCCAGGTCCTACAGTTTGATATTCTCATTTTTCAACTTTTTCAGGGTTTCTCACCATATTCTGGGTCCTAGTGTGTGATTTTCTCATTTTTCGACTTTTTCAGGATTTCTCACCATATTGGAGGTCCTACAAGTGTGATTTTCTTATTTTTCGACTTTTTCAGGGTTTCTCACCTTATTCCAGGTCCTACAGTGTGAATTTCTCATTTTTCGACTTTTTCAGGGTTTCTCAATATATTCCAGCTCCTACAGTGTCATTTTCTCATTTTTCGAAATTTTCAGGGTTTATCACTATATTCTGGTCCTACAGTGTGATTTTCTCATTTTAAGACTTTTTCTGTGTTTCTCACCATATTCTGAGTCTTACTGCGTGATTTTCTCATTTTTTGACATTTTCAGGGTTTCTCACCATATTACAAGTCCTACAGTATGATTTTCTAATTTTCTGACTTTTTCAGGGTTTCTCATCATATTCCAAGTCCTAGATCCTGCAGATTGATTTTCTCATTTCCACGTTTTTCAGGTTTTCTCGCCATATTCTGGGTCCTTCAGTGTGAATTTTTAATTTTCCACGTTTTTCAGGGTTTCTTAGCATATTCTGCGTCCTGCAGTGTGATTTTCTCATTTTCCTACTTTTTCAAGTTTTTTTTTCGCAATTCTGGGTCCTACATGTGATTTTCTATTTTTCCACTTTTTTCAGGTTTTCTTGCCATATTCTGGGAACTTCAGTGTGAATTTTTAATTTTCCACGTTTTTCAGTATTTCTCGCCATATTCTCGGTAATACAGTGTGAATTATTAATTTTCCACTTTTTTCATGGTTTCTCGCCATATTCTGGGCCCGACAGTGTGAATTTTTAATTTTCACGTTTTTCAGGGTTTCTCGGAATATTCTGGGTCCTACAGTCTGATTTTCTCATTTTCCACTTTTTACAAGTTTTTTAGCAATTCTGGGTCCTACAGTGTGATTTTCTTATTTTCACCTTTTTCAGGTTTTCTCGCCATATTCTGGGTCCTACAGTGCAAGTTTTTTAATTTTCCTCGTTTTTCAGGTTTTCTCGCCATATTCCTGGTCCTTCACTGTGAATTTTTAATTTTCCATGTTTTTAAGATTTATTCGTCATATTATGGGTCCTACAGTGTGATTTTTGTGATTTTTTCCTTCACTGTGAGTTTTTAATTTTCTACTTTTTTTCAGGGCTTCTCGACATATTCTGTGTCCGACAGTGTGAATTTTTAATTTTCACGTTTTTCTGGGTTTCTGAGAATATTCTGGGTCCTGCAGTGTGATTTTCTCATTTTCCTCGTTTTTCAAGTTTTTTCGTAATTCTGGGTCCTTCAGTGTGATTTTCTCATTTTCCACCCTTTTCAGGGTTTCTCGCCATATTCTGGGTCCTACAGCTTGTATTTTAAAATTTCCAAGTTTTTTCAAGGTTTATCAGCATATTCTCTGTCCTTCAGTGTGATTATTCTCATTTTCCTCCTTTTTCTGGTTTTCTGGCAATATTAGGTATCCTTCAGTGTGAGTTTTTAATTTTCCTCGTTTTTCAGGGTCTGGCCATATCCCGGGTCCTTCAGTGTGAATTTTTAATTTTCCACGTTTTTCAGGGTTTCTCGCCATATTCTGGGTCCTGCAGTGTGATTTTCTCATACTGTACCTTTCCCAATTTTTCTTGCCATATTTGGGGTCCTTCAGTGTGAGTTTGTAATTTTCTACTTTTTTTAGGGTTTCTCACCATATTCTCGGTCCTACCACGTGTATTTTTAATTCTCCATGTTTTTCAGGTTTTCTTGCCATATTCTGGGTCCTTCAGTGTGATTTTCTCATTTTCCACCTTTTACAGTTTTTCTCGCCATATTAGGGTTACTTCTGTTTGAGATTATAATTTTCTGCTTTTATCAGGTTTTCTCGCCATATTCTGGGTCCTTCAGTGTGAGTTTTTTTTTTTTTTTTTTTTTTTTTTTTTTTTGTCAAGGAAAGGCTTTAATTGGCAATATAAGAAAGACTCGAGGTTTGAGGGTACAGTCATCATTGTGGGGAAACAGTGACACTGAGAGCCACTGTAGCTCCGGAGGCTGAAGCATCAGATGGCTGGTCACATCTGTAGTCAGGAAGTAGAGAGAGATGCATACTGGTGCTCAGTACTCCCTGTGGACCATACTAGCCCAGGATTGTGGAGGAAGGGTCCGGGAGAGCTTCAACCCCAGATATCTCAGATGAGGATGGCAGGAGTTGGCTCCCTCCCCTCTTCCAACCTGGTATCATAAAGCCAGCTCTCCCACCATCACCCCTGGTAAAATTCCATTACCCTGGCTACTATGAAGTTTCACTCCTTGTCTGACTTTCTAAGGTTTTCCTCTCAGATCCTGCAGCCCCTGAGTATGCAGATGAAGCCTCTTCCAACAATCTGACCTGGTCAATACCACCTGGCCACACAAACCGTGCCCTGGAGACTCAGACCACCTCCCCAGGGGCATAAATACCCCGAATTCCCCAATAAATGAAGCCAGTTCTCTGAAGCTGTTCCTAGGTGTGTTTATTGCCTGGATAGGTGAGTGCCCCTGGCCTTCTGGCATTAGCCCCAAAGTCTCTGCCTCCCCACACTGAGGACTGGTGATGTATTCCTCTTTTGTTTCTGGTTTGTGCTGTCTTGTTGAGTTCAGTGATTGTTGACAGGGCAACTGGCGCCTTCTGGTAAGGCAACTCCTTAGTCTTGGTAGACTTTATACCTTTATACCTCTGCCTGAACCCAACAACTCAC
Source organism: Mus caroli (assembly GCF_978045245.1). NCBI lineage: Eukaryota > Metazoa > Chordata > Mammalia > Rodentia > Muridae > Mus > Mus caroli. The sequence continues at coordinate 14,457 of NW_028227805.1, read as the reverse complement.
TTGGGTGTCAGCAAAAACCTATTTTTTTCTCCTTAAAAAACCAAACCAAACTAAGTTACACAATGACCAGTTAAAAGCTGTTTAGGCCTACACTCGTATGGATCTTTCCAGTTCTGTCAAATCTCTCTGAAACCCCCCTCATAGAGACAGCCAGAGGTATGTCTCCTAGGTGATCCTAAATGCTGTCAGGATGACAAGATTAACAGTATATTCCTCATGTTAACATCGTTCGTAATTACTGTGTTGTTGTCAAACAGAAATAAACATTGGTTTGTGACTTGAGAGTTTTGGGTTTCTAAAATTTGTTCACAAATGTTCTTTTTTGGGTCTACTATCCCATTTAGGATACTCCCTCTCCCTTAAACCCCCCCCCTCTGCCATTTCATTGCTTTCTTTTTTTTTTGTGTGTGTGTGTTAGATATGTCCCTTGCATTCCCAATCTCTCCAGGACTTTTTTTTTTTTTTTTGAACTTTATCAAGGTACATTTATTTATTTATTTATTTTTAAATATTTTTATTACATATTTTCCTCAATTACATTTCCAATACTATCCCAAAAGTCCCCCATAGCGCCCCCCCACTTCCCTACCCACCCATTCCCATTCTTTTGGCCCTGGCATTCCCCTATATTGGGGCATATAAAGTTTGCAAGTCCAATGGGCCTCTCTTTCCATTTGATGGCCGACTAGGCCATCTTTCGATACATATGCAGCTAGAGACAAGAGCTCCAGGGTTCTGGTTAGTACATCATGTTGTTCCAACAATAGGGTTGCAGATCCCTTTAGCTCCTTGGGTACTTTCTCTAGCTTCTCCATTGGGAGCCCTGTGATACATCCAATAGCTGACTGTGAACATCCACTCCTGTGTTTGCTAGGCCCCGGCATCGTCTCACAAGAGACAGCTATATTTGGGTCCTTTCAGCAAGATCTTACTAGTGTATGCAATGGTGTCAGCGTTTAGAAGCTGATTATGGGACGGATCCCTGGATACAGCAGGCTCTAAATGGTCCATCCTTTCATCACAGCTACGAACTTTGTCTCTGTAACTCCTTCCCTGGGTGTTTTGTTCCCAATTCTAAGAAGGTGCACAGTGTCCACACTTTGGTCTTCATTCTTCTTGAGTTTCATGCGTTTATCAAATTGTATCTTATATCTTGGGTATCCTAAGTTTTGGGCTAATATCCACTTATCAATGAATACATATTCTGTGAGTTCTTTTGTGATTGTGTTACTTCACTCAAGATGATGCCCTCCAGGTCCATCCATTTGGCTAGGAATTTCATAAATTCATTCTTTTTAATAGCTGAGTAGTACTCCATTGTGTAAATGTACCATAATTTCTGTATCCATTCCTCTGTTGAGGGACATCTGGGTTCTTTCCAGCTTCTGGCTATTATAAATAGGGCTGCTATGAACATAGTGGAGCATGTGTCCTTTTTACCGGTTGGGACATCTTCTGGATATATGCCCAGGAGAGGTATTGCTGGATCCTCCGGTAGTACTATGTCCAATTTTCTGAGGAACCGCCAGACTGATTTCCAGAGTGGTTGTACAAGCTTGCAATCCCACCAACAATGGAGGAGTGTTCCACTTTCTCCACATCCTCGCCAGCATCTGCTGTCACCTGAATTTTTGATCTTAGCCATTCTGACTGGTGTGAGGTGGAATCTCAGGGTTGTTTTGATTTGCATTTCCCGGATGATTAAGGATGTTGAACATTTTTTCAGGTGCTTCTCTGCCATTCGGTATTCCTCAGGTGAGAATTCTTTGTTCAGTTCTGAGCCCCATTTTTTAATGGGGTTATTTGACTTTCTGGAGTCCACCTTCTTGAGTTCTTTATATATATTGGATATTAGTCCCTTATCTGATTTAGGATAGGTGAAGATCCTTTCCCAGTCTGTTGGTGGTTTTTTTGTCTTATTGATGGTGTCTTTAGCCTTGCAGAAGCTTTGTAGTTTCATGAGGTCCCACTTGTCAATTCTCGATCTTACAGCACAAGCCATTACTGTTCTATTCAGGAATTTTTCCCCTGTGCCCATATCTTCAAGGCTTTTCCCCACTTTCTCCTCTATAAGTTTCAGTGTCTCTGGTTTTATGTGAAGTTCCTTGATCCACTTAGACTTGACCTTAGTACAAGGAGATAGGAATGGATCGATTCGCATTCTTCTACATGTTAACAACCAGTTGTGCCAGCACCATTTGTTGAAAATGCTGTCTTTCTTCCACTGGATGTTTTTAGCTCCCTTGTCGAAGATCAAGTGACCATAGGTGTGTGGGTTCATTTCTGGGTCTTCAATTCTATTCCATTGGTCTATTTGTCTGTCACTATACCAGTACCATGCAGTTTTTATCACAATTGCTCTGTAGTAGAGCTTTAGGTCCGGCATGGTGATTCCACCAGAGGTTCTTTTATCCTTGAGAAGAGTTTTTGCTATCCTAGGTTTTTTGTTCTTCCAGATGAATTTGCAGATTGCACTTTCTAATTCGTTGAAGAATTGATTTGGAATTTTGATGGGGATTGCATTGAATCTGTAGATTGCTTTTGGCAAGATAGTCATTTTTACAATGTTGATCCTGCCAATCCATGAGCATGGGAGATCTTTCCATCTTCTGAGATCTTCTATAATTTCTTTCTCCAGAGACTTGAAGTTTTTATTATACAGATCTTTCACTTCCTTAGTTAGAGTCACGCCAAGATATTTTATATTATTTGTGACTATTGAGAAGGGTGTTGTTTCCCTAATTTCTTTCTCAGCCTGTTTATTCTTTGTGTAGAGAAAGGCCATTGATTTGTTTGAGTTAATTTTATATCCAGCTACTTCACCGAAGCTGTTTATCAGGCTTAGGAGTTCTCTGGTGGAATTTTTAGGGTCACTTATATATACTATCATATCATCTGCAAAAAGTGATATTTTGACTTCATCTTTTCCAATTTGTATCCCTTTGATCTCCTTTTGTTGTCGAATTGCTCTGGCTAGGACTTCAAGTACAATGTTGAATAGGTATGGAGAAAGTGGACAGCCTTGTCTAGTCCCTGATTTTAGAGGGATTGCTTCAAGCTTCTCACCATTTACTTTGATGTTGGCTACTGGTTTGCTGTAGATTGCTTTTATCATGTTAAGGTATGGGCCTTGAATTCCTGATCTTTCCAAGACTTTTATCATGAATGGGTGTTGGATCTTGTCAAATGCTTTTTCCGCATCTAAGGAGATGACCATGTGGTTTTTGTCTTTGAGTTTGTTTATATACTGGATTACGTTGATGGATTTCCGTATATTGAACCATCCCTGCATCCCTGGGATGAAACCTACTTGGTCAGGATGGATGATTGTTTTGATGTGTTCTTGGATTCGGTTAGCAAGAACTTTATTGAGGATTTTTGCATCAATATTCATAAGGGATATTGGTCTGAAGTTTTCTATCTTTGTTGGGTCTTTTTGTGGTTTAGGTATCAGAGTAATTGTGGCTTCATAGAATGAGTTGGGTAGAGTACCTTCTGTTTCTATTTTGTGGAATAGTTTGTGAAGAACTGGGATTAGATCTTCTTTGAAGGTCTGATAGAACTCTGCACTAAACCCATCTGGACCTGGGCTTTTTTTAGTTGGGAGACTATTAATGACTGCTTCTATTTCTTTGGGGGATATAGGGCTGTTTAGATCATTAACCTGATCTTGATTCAACTTTGGTACCTGGTATCTGTCTAGGAACTTCTCCATTTCATCCAGGTTCTCCAGTTTTGTTGAGTATAGCCTTTGGTAGAAGGATCTGATGGTGTTTTGGATGTCTTCAGGATCTGTTGTTATGTCTCCTTTTTCATTTCTGATTTTGTTAATTAGGATGCTTTCCCTGTGCCCTCTAGTGAGTCTGGCTAAGGGTTTATCTATCTTGTTGATTTTCTCAAAGAACCAGCTCCTTGATTGGTTGATTCTTTGAATAGTTTTTCTTGTTTCCACTTGGTTGATTTCACCCCTGAGTTTGATTATTTCCTGCCGTCTACTCCTCTTGGGTGAATTTGCTTCCTTTTGTTCTAGTGCTTTTAGGTGTGTTGTCAAGCTGCTAATGTGTGCTCTCTCTAGTTTCCTTTTGGAGGCACTCAGAGCTATGAGTTTTCCTCTTAAAAATGCTTTCATTGCATCCCATAAGTTTGGGTATGTTGTGGCTTCATTTTCATTGAACTCTAAAAAGTCCTTAATTTCTTTCTTTATTCCTTCCTTGACCAAGGTATCATTGAGAAGAGTGTTGTTCAGTTTCCACGTGAAGGTTGGCTTTCTATTATTTATTTTGTTATTGAAGATCAGCCTTAGTCCATGGTGATCTGATAGGATGCATGGGACAATTTCAATATTTTTATATCTGTTGAGGCCTGTTTTGTGACCAATTATGTGGTCAATTTTGGAGAAGGTACCATGAGGTGCTGAGAAGAAGGTATATCCTTTTGTTTTAGGATAGAATGTTCTGTAGATATCTGCCAGATCCATTTGATTCATAATTTCTGTTAGTTTCACTGTGTCCCTGTTTAGTTTCTGTTTCCATGATCTGTCCATTGGTGAAAGTGGTGTGTTGAAGTCTCCCACTATTATTGTATGAGGTGCAATGTGTGCTTTGAGCTTTACTAAAGTTTCTTTAATGAATGTGGCTGCCTTTGTATTTGGAGCATAGATATTCAGGATTGATAGTTCCTCTTGGAGGATTTTACCTTTGATGAGTATGAAGTGTCCCTCCCTGTCTTTTTTAATGACTTTGGGTTGGAAGTCAATCTTATCAGATATTAGAATGGCTACTCCAGCTTGTTTCTTCATGCCATTTGCTTGGAAAATTGTTTTCCAGCCTTTCATTCTGAGGTAGTGTCTATCCTTTTCTCTGAGATGAGTTTCCTGTAAGCAGCAAAATGTTGGGTCTTGTTTGTGTAGCCAGTTTGTTAGTCTATGTCTTTTTATCGGGGAGTTGAGTCCATTGATATTAAGAGATATTAAGGAAAAGTAATTGTTGTTTCCTGTTATTTTTGTTGTTAAAGTTGGCATTCTGTTCTTGTGGCTGTCTTCTTTTAGGTTTGTTTAGGGATTACCTTCTTGTTGTTTCTAGGGCTTGGTTCCTGTCCTTGTATTGGTTTTTTTCTGTTATTATCCTTTGAAGGGCTGGATTCGTGGAGAGATAATGTGTGAATTTGGTTTTGTCGTGGAATACTTTGATTTCTCCATCTATGTTAATTGAGAGTTTGGCTGGGTATAGTAGCCTGGGCTGGAATTTGTGTTCTTTTAGTGTCTGTATAACATCCGTCCAGGATCTTCTGGCTTTCATAGTCTCTGGTGAAAAGTCTGGTGTAATTCTGATAGGCTTGCCTTTATATGTTACTTGGTCTTTTTCTCTTACTGCTTTTAGTATTCTATCTTTATTTAGAGCATTTGTTGCTCTGATTATTATGTGTCGGGAGGTATTTCTTTTCTGGTCCAGTCTATTTGGAGTTCTGTAGGCTTCTTGTATGTTCATGGGCATCTCTTTCTTTAGATTTGGGAAGTTTTCTTCTATAATTTTGTTGAAGATGTTTGCTGGTCCTTTGAGTTGAAAATCTTCATTCTCATCCACTCCTATTATCCGTAGGTTTGGTCTTCTCATTATGTCCTGTATTTCTTGGATGTTTTGAGTTAGGATCTTTTTGCATTTTACATTTTCCTTGATTGTTGTGCCGATGTTCTCTATGGAATCTTCTGCACCTGAGATTCTCTCTTCCATCTCTTGTATTCTGTTGCTGATGCTCGTATCTATGGTTCCAGATTTCTTTCCTAGGGTTTCTATCTCCAGTGTTGCCTCACTTTGGGTTTTCTTTATTGTGTCTTCTTCCCTTTTTAGGTCTAGTATGGTTTTGTTCATTTCCATCATCTGTTTGGATGTGTTTTCCTGTTTTTCTGTAAGGACTTCTACCTGTTTGATTATGTTATCATGTTTTTCTTTAAGGATTTGTAACTCTTTAGCAGTGTTCTCCTGCAATTCTTTAAGGGATTTTTGTGCTTCCTCTTTATTGTCTTCTGCCTTTTTAGCAGTGTTCTCCTGCATTTCTTTAAGTGTGTTATTAAAGTCCTTCTTGAAGTCCTCTATCATCATCAGGAGATATGCTTTTAAATCCGTGTCTAGCTTTTCCGGTGTGTTGGGGTGCCCTGGACTGGGCGAAGTGGGGGTGCTGGGTTCTGATGATGGTGAGTGGTCTTGGTTTCTGTTAGTAAGATTATTACGTTTACCTTTCGCCATCTGGTAATCTCTGGGGTTAGTTGTTATCGTTGTCACTATTTAAAGATTGGAGCAGAAGCTGTGTTCCACTCACCAGCAGTCTCTAAATCCTGCGGCGGGGGTCGTGGGTAGCTGACAGTACCCCGGTGCTGGTCCAGCCGGAAGAGGCCTGTGGTCCTACTCAGGCCGTTTTTCTGATTCCCTAACTAATGCAGTCTCAGGTCCCGCGCAATTGGATTGGAGCAGAAGCTGTGCTCCACTCACCAGAAGTCTTAAGATCCTGTGGCGGGTGTGGTGGGTAGCTGGCGAGTTTCAGCAGACCCTGCGCCCCAGCTGCCCCGGTGCTTTTCTGACCGGAAGAGGGTTGTGGCCCTATGTAGGCCTGATTTCTCTCTCCCCAACCAGAGCAGTCTCAGGTCCCGCGTGATTGGACTGGAGCAGAAGCTGTGTTCCACTCACCAGCAGTCCCAAAATCCTGTGGCGGGGGTCGTGGGTAGCTGGCGGGTGTCAGGCAACCCTGTGCTCCCACTACCCCGGCGCTGATCCAGCCGGATGAGGCCTGTGGTCCTACTCAGGCCGGTTTCTGCTTCCCTAACTAATGCAGTCTCAGGTCCCGCGCAATTGGATTGGAGCAGAAGCTGTGTTCCACTCACCAGCAGTCCCAAAATCCTGCGGCGGGGGTCGTGGGTAGCTGGCGGGTGTCAGGCAACCCTGCGCTCCCGCTACCCCGGTGCTGATCCGGCCGGATGAGGCCTGTGGCCCTACTCAGGCCGGTTTCTGCTTCCCTAACTAATGCAGTCTCAGGTCCTGCGCAATTGGATTGGAGCAGAAGCTGTGTTCCACTCACCAGCAGTCCCAAGATCCTGCGGCGGGGGTCGTGGGTAGCTGGCGGGTGTCAGGCAACCCTGCGTTCCTGCTACCCCGGTGCTGATCCAGCCGGATGAGGCCTGTGGTCCTACTCAGGCCGGTTTCTGCTTCCCTAACTAATGCAGTCTCAGGTCCCGCGCAATTGGATTGGAGCAGAAGCTGTGCTCCACTCACCAGAAGTCTTAAGATCCTGTGGCGGGTGTTGTGGGTAGCTGGCGAGTGTCAGCAGACCCTGCGTCCCAGCTGCCCCGGTGGGTGCTTTTCTGACCGGAAGAGGGTTGTGGTCCTATGTAGGCCTGATTTCTCTCTCCCCAACCAGAGCAGTCTCAGGTCCCGCGTGATTGGACTGGAGCAGAAGCTGTGTTCCACTCACCAGCAGTCCCAAAATCCTGTGGCGGGGGTCGTGGGTAGCTGGCGGGTGTCAGGCAACCCTGCGCTCCCGCTACCCCGGCGCTGATCCAGCCGGATGAGGCCTGTGGTCCTACTCAGGCCAGTTTCTGCTTCCCTAACTAATGCAGTCTCAGGTCCCGCGCAATTGGATTGGAGCAGAAGCTGTGTTCCACTCACCAGCAGTCCCAAAATCCTGCGGGGGGGGGGGGTGGGGGTCGTGGGTAGCTGGCGGGTGTCAGGCAACCCTGCGCTCCCGCTACCCCGGTGCTGATCTGGCCGGATGAGGCCTGTGGCCCTACTCAGGCCGGTTTCTGCTTCCCTAACTAATGCAGTCTCAGGTCCCGCGCAATTGGATTGGAGCAGAAGCTGTGTTCCACTCACCAGCAGTCCCAAGATCCTGCGGCGGGGGTCGTGGGTAGCTGGCGGGTGTCAGGCAACTCTGCGCTCCTGCTACCCTGGCGCTGATCCAGCCGGATGAGGCCTGTGGTCCTACTCAGGCCGGTTTCTGCTTCCCTAACTAATGCAGTCTCAGGTCCCGCGCAATTGGATTGGAGCAGAAGCTGTGCTCCACTCACCAGAAGTCTTAAGATCCTGTGGCGGGTGTTGTGGGTAGCTGGCGAGTGTCAGCAGACCCTGCGTCCCAGCTGCCCCGGTGGGTGCTTTTCTGACTGGAAGAGGGTTGTGGCCCTATGTAGGCCTGATTTCTCTCTCCCCAACCAGAGCAGTCTCAGGTCCCGCGTGATTGGACTGGAGCAGAAGCTGTGTTCCACTCACCAGCAGTCCCAAAATCCTGTGGCGGGGGTCGTGGGTAGCTGGCGGGTGTCAGGCAAACCTGCGCTCCCGCTACCCTGGTGCTGATCCGGCCGGATGAGGCCTGTGGCCCTACTCAGGCCGGTTTCTGCTTCCCTAACTAATGCAGTCTCAGGTCCTGCGCCCAGTGTGAGTTTTTAATTTTCCTTGTTTTTCAGGTTTTCTCGCCATATTCTGGGTCCTTCAATGTGAATTTATAATTTTCTACGTTTTTCAGGTTTTCTAACCATATTCTGGGTCCGATAGTGTGAATATTTTATTTTCACGTTTTTCAGGGTTTCTCAGCATATTCTAGGTCCTACAGTGTGATTTTCTCATTTCAACGTTTTTCAGGTTTTCTTACCATATTCTGTGTCCGACAGTGTGAATTTTTAATTTTCACGTTATTCAGGGTTTCAGAGCATATTCTGGGTCCTGAAGTGTGATTTCCTCATTTTCCACATCTTTCAAGTTTTTTCGTAATTCTGGGTCCTACAGTGTGATTTTCTCATTTTTCACCTTTTTCAGGTTTTCTTGCCATATTTGGGGTCCTTCACTGTGAGTTTTTAATTTTCTACTTTTTCCAGGGTTTCTCGCCATATTCTGGGTCCGATAGTGTGAATTTTTAATTTTCAAGTTTTTACGGGTTTCTCAGCATATTCTGGGTCCTGCAGTGTGATTTTCTCATTTTCGATGTTTTTCAAGTTTTTTCGCTATTCTGGGTCCTACAGTGTGATTATACTCATTTTCCAACTTTTTCAGGTTTTCTTGCCATATTTGGGTCCTTCAGTGTGAATTTTTAATTTTCCACGTTTTCAGTTTTTTTCCTCATATTCTAGGTCCTACAGTGGGATTTTCTCATTTTCACTTTTTTCTGGTTTTCATGAAATATTCCAGGTCCTTCAGTGTGAATTTTAAATTTTCCACGTTTTTCAGTATTTCTCGCCATTTTCTGGGTAATACAGTGTGAATTTTTAATTTTCCAATTTTTTCATGGTTTCTCGCCATATTCTGGTCTGACAGTGTGAATTTTTATTTTTCACGTTTTTTCAGGTTTCTCTGCATATTCTGGGTCCTATACTGTGATTTTCTCATTTTCCACATTTATCAGGTTTTCTCGCAATATTTGCGTTCCTTCAGAGTGAGTTTGTAATTTTCTACTTTTTTCAGGGTTTCTGCCTATATTATGGGTCCTACAGCGTGTTTTTTAAATATTCCAAGTTATTCAGGGTTTCTCAGCATATTCTGGGTCCTACAGTGTGATTTTCTCATTTTCCACCTTTTTCAGGGTTAATCGCCATATTTGGGGTCCTTCAGTGTGAGTTTTTAATTTTCTAAATTTTTCAGGTTTTCTGGCCATATTCTGGGTCCTACAGCATGTATTTTTAATTGTCCACGTTTTTCAGGGTTTCTCAGCATATTGTGGGTCCCACCCTGTGATTTTCTCATTTTCCACCTTTTTCAGGTTTTCTCGCTATATTTGGGGTCGTTCAGTGTGAGTTTTTAATTTTCTACTTTTTTCAAAGCTTCTCACCATATTATGGGTCCTACAGTGTCTATTTTTAATTTTCCACCTTTTTCATTGTTTCTCGGCATATTCTGTTTCCTACAGTGTGACTTTCTCATTTTCGATACTTTTCATGTTTTTTCGTAATTCTGGGTCTTACAGAGTGATTTTCTAATTTTCCACCTTTTTCAGGTTTTCTTGCCATATTTGGTGTCCTTCACTGTAGGTTTTTATATTTCTACTCTTTTGGGGGTTTCTCGCCATATTCTGGGTCCTACAGACTGCATTTTTAATATTCCACGTTTTTCAGGTTTTCTTGCCATATTCTGGATCCTACAGTGTGATTTTTCTCATTTTCCACCTTTTTCAGGTTTTCTCACCATATTTGGGGTCCTTCAGTGAGAGTTTTTAATTTTCTACTTTTTTCAAAATTTCTCGCCATATTCTGGGTCCTACAGCGTGTATTTTTAATTTTCCCCTTTTTTATTGTTTCTCGGCATATTCTGGGTCCTACAGTGTGATTTTCTCATTTTCGATTTTTTTCATGTTTTTTTCGTAATTCGGTGTCTTACTGTGTGATTTTCTCATTTTCCACCTTTTTCAGGTTTTCTCGCCATATTTGGGGTGCTTCAGTGCGAGTTTTAAATATTCTACTTTTTTTCAGGGTTTCTCATCCATATTCTGGGTCTGACAGTGTGAATTTTAAATTTTCGCCTTTTTCAGGGTTTCTCGGCATATTCTGGGTCTTGCAGTGTGATTTTCTCATTTTCCACCTTTTCAGGTTTTTTTCGCCATATTTGGGGTCCTTTAGCGTGACTTTTTATTTTTCTACTTTTTTCAGGGTTTCTTTCCATATTCTGGGTCCTACAGCATGTATTTTTAATTTTGCACGTTTTCAGGATTTCTTGGCATATTTTGGTCCTTCAGTGTGAATTTTTAATTTTCTACTTTTTTCAGGTTTTCTCGCCATATTCTGGGTCCTTCACTGTGAGTTTTTAATTTTCCTCGTGTTTCAGGTTTTCTCGCCATATTTCGGGTCCTTAAGTGTGAATTTTTAATTTTCACTTTTTTCAGTATTTCTCACCATATTCTGGGTCCGATAGTGTGAATTTTTAATTTTCACGTTTTCAGGATTTCTCGGCATATTCTGTGTTGTGCAGTGTGATTATCTCATTTTCCACGTTTTTCAAGTTTTTTCATAATTCTTGGTCCTACAGTGTGATTTTCTCATTTTCCACATTTTTCAGGATTTTTCGGCATATTTGGGGTCCTTCAGTGTTAGTTTTTAATTTTCTACTTTTTTCAGTGTTTCTCGCCATATTCTGGGTACTTCAGTGTGAATTTTTAATTTTCCACGTTTTTCAGGTTTTTTTTTGTGTCATATTCTGGGTCCAACAGTGTGATTTTCTCATTTTCTGCCTTTTTCAGGTTTTCTCAGGATATTCTGCGACCTACAGTGTGATTTTTTATTTTTCCACGTTTTCAAGGTTTCTTGCCATATTCTGGTCCTACAGTGTGAAGTTTTAATTTTCCACGTTTTTCAGTGTTTCTCGCCATATTCGGGGTCCTTCAGTGTGAATTTTGAATTTTCAACTTTTTTCAGGTTTTCCTCGCCATATTCTAGGTCCTTCAGTGTGAATTTTTAATTTTCATGTTTTTCAGGGTTTCTTGTCCAATAGTGTGAATTCTTAAATTTCACATTTTTCAGGATTTCTAGGCATTTTATGGGTCCTGTAGTGTGATTTTCTCATTTTCCACGTTTTTCAAGTTTTTTCTTTATTTTGTGTCCTTCAGTGTGATTTTCTCATTTTCCACCTTTTTCAGGTTTTCTCGCCATATTTGGTGTCCTTCTGAGTGAGTTTTTAATTTTCTACTTTTTTTCAAAGTTTCTGGCCATATTCTGGGTCCTACAGCGTGTATTTTTAATTTTCCAAGTTTTTCATGGTTTCTTGGCATATTCTGGGTCCTACAGTGTGATTTTCTCATTTTTGATGTTTTTCATATTTTTTGTAATTCTGGGTCCTACAGTGTGATTTTCTCATTTTCGACCTTTTTCAGGTTTTCTCGCCATATTTGGGCTCCTTCACTGTGAGTTTTTAATTTTCTATTTTTTTCAGGGTTTCTCGACATATTCTGGGTCCAATAGTGTGAATTTTTAATTTTCACTTTTTTCAGAGTTTCTCAGCATATTCTAGGTCCTGCAGTGTGATTTTCTCATTTTCCACCTTTTTCAGGTTTTCTTGCCATATTCCGGGTTCTTTTGTGTGAATTTTTTATTTTCTACGTTTTTCAGGTTTTTTCATCATATTCAGGGTCCTACAGTGTGATTTTCTCATTTCCACGTTTTTCAGGTTTTCTTGCCATATTCCAGGTCCTTCAGTGTGAATTTTTAATTTTCTACTTTGTTCAGGTTTTCCTTGCCATATTCTGGGTCCTTCAGTGTGAATTTTTTAATTTTCCTTGTTTTTCAAGTTTTCTCAGCATATTCTGGGTCCTGCAGTGTTATTTTCCTCATTTTCCACGTTTTTCAAGTTTTTTCGTAATTCTGGCTCCTACAGTGTGATTTTCTCATTTCCACGTCTTTTCAGATTTTCTTGCCATATTCCAGGTCCTTCAGTGTGAATTTTTTTAATTTTCTACTTTGTTCAGGTTTTCTTGCCATATTCTGGGTCCTTCAGTGTGAATTTTTAATTTTCCTTGTTTTTCAAGTTTTCTCAGCATATTCTGGGTCCTGCAGTGTTATTTTCTCATTTTCAAGTTTTTCAAGTTTTTTCGTAATTCTGGCTCCTACAGTGTGATTTTCTCATTTCCATGTTTTTCAGGTTTTCTTGCCATATTCAAGGTCCTTCAGTGTGAATTTTTAATTTTCCACGTTTTTCAGTATTTCTTGCCATATTCTGGGTTTAAAGTGTGATTTTCTCATTTTCCACTTTTTTCATGGTTTCTTGCCATATTCTGGGTCCGACAGTGTGAATTTTTAATTTTCACGTTTTTCAGGGTTTCTTGGCATATTCTGGGTCCTGCAGTGTGATTTTCTCATTTTCCACGTTTTTCAAATTTTTTCATAATTGTGTCCTACAGTGTGATTTTCTCGTTTTCTGCCTTTTTCAGTTTTTCTTGGAATATTCTGCGACCTACAGTGTGATTTTTTAATTTTCCACGTTTTCAAGGTTTCTTGCCATATTCTGGTCCTACAATGTGAAGTTTTAATCCCACGTTTTTCAGTGTTTCTGGCCATATTCGGGGTCCTTCAGTGTGAATTTTGAATTTTCAACTTTTTTCAGGTTTTCTCGTCATATTCCAGGTCCTTCAGTGTGAATTTTTAATTTTCATGTTTTTCAGGGTTTCTTGCCATATATTGGGTCCAATAGTGTGATTTCTTAAATTTCACGTTTTTCAGGATTTCTAGGCATATTCTGGGTCCTGCAGTGTGATTTTCTCATTTTCCACCTTTTTCAGGTTTTCTCAATATATTTGGGCTCCTTCACTGTTAGTTTTTAATTTTCAACTTTTTTCAGGGTTTCTCGCTATATTCTGGGTCCTACCGAGTGTTTTTTAATTTTCCACGTTTTTCAGATTTTCTTGCCATATTCTGGGTCCTACAGTGTGATTTTCTCACTGAAGACGTTTCTCAAGGTTTTTTGCAATTCTGGGTCCTACAGTGTGATTATTCCCATTTTCCACCTTTTTCAGGTTTTTCTCGCCATATTTGGTGTCCCTCACTGTGAGTTTTTAATTTTCTACATTTTCCAGGATTTATCGCCATATTGTGGGTTCTTCAGTGTGAGTTTTTATTTCCTCATTTTTCAGGTTTTATCGCCATATTCTTTATCTTTCAGTTTGAATTTTTAATTTTCCACGTTTTTCAGGGTTTCTCGCCATATTCTGGGTCCGATAGTGTGAATTTTTAATTTTCACGTTTTTCAGGGTTTCTCTGAATATTCTGGGTCCTGTAGTGTGATTTTCTAATTTTCCACGTTTTTCAAGTTTTTTCGTTATTCTGTGTCCTACAGTGTGACTTTCTCATTTTCCACCTTTTTCAGGTTTTCTCGCCATATTTGGTGTCCTTCAGAGTGAGTTTTTAATTTTCTATTTTTTTTAAGGTTTCTTGCCATATTCTGGGTCCGATAGAGTGAATTTTTAATTTTCACTTTTTTCAGAGTTTCTCAGCATATTCTGGGTCCTTCAGTGTGAATTTTTAATTTTCCACGTTTTTCAGGTTTTTTCGTCATATTCAGGGTCCTACAGTGTGATTTTCTCATTTCCACGTTTTTCTGGTTTCTTGCCATATTCCAGGTCCTTCAGTGTGAATTTTTAATTTTCTACTTTGTTCAGGTTTTCTTGCCATATTTTGGGTCCTTCAGTTGTGAATTTTTAATTGTCCGTGTTTTTCAAGTTTTCTTAGCATATTCTGGGTCCTGCAGTGTTATTTTCTCATTTTCCACGTTTTTCAAATTTTTTCGTAATTCTGGCTCCTACAGTGTGATTTTCTCATTTCCACGTTTTTCAGGTTTTCTTGCCATATCCCAGGTCCTTCAGTGTGAATTTTTAATTTTCCACGTTTTTCAGTATTTCTCGCCATATTCTGGGTTTAAAGTGTGATTTTCTCATTTTCCACTTTTTTCATGGTTTCTTGCCATATTCTGGGTCCGACAGTGTGAATTTTTTATTTTCACGTTTCTC
>NW_028227804.1:0-72134 GCF_978045245.1 Mus caroli | reverse complement strand
AATTTTCTACTTTTTTTCGGTTCTCTCGCCATATTTGGGGTCCATTAGTGTGAGTTTTTAATTTTCTAATTTTTCAGGGTTTCTCGACATATACTGTGTCCTACAGCGTGTATTTTTTATTTTCCAGGTTTTTCAGGTTTTTTCGTCATATTCTTGGTCCTACACTGTGATTTCCTCATTTTCGACATTATTCAAGTTTTTTCGAAATTCTGGGTCCTACAGTGTGATTATTCTCATTTTCCACCTTTTTCAGGTTTTCTCGCCATATTTGTGATCCCTCATTGTGAATTTTTAATTTTCTACTTTTTTCAGGTTTCTCGCCATATTCTGGGTCCTTCAGTGTGAATTTTTAATTTTCTACTTTTTTTGGTTCTCTAGCCATATTTGGGGTCCTTAAGTGTGAGTTTTTAATTTTCTAATTTTTCAGGGTTTCTCGACATATTCTGTGTCCTACAGCGTGTATTTTTAATTTTCCACGGTTTTCAGGTTTTTTCGTCATATTCTTGGTCCTACAGTGTGATTTCCTCATTTTCGATATTTTTCAAGTTTTTTCGAAATTCTGGGTCCTACAGTGTGATTTTCTTATTTTCCACGTTTTTTAAGTATTTTCACAATTCTGGATCCTACAGCGTGATTTTCTCATTTTCCACCTTTTTCACATTTTCTCGCCATATTCTGGGTCCTTCAGTGTGAATTTTTTATTTTCCACGTTTTTCAATTTTTTTCGTCATATTATGGGTCCTACTGTGTAATTTTCTCATTTCCACGTTTTTCAGGTTTTCTTGCCATATTCCAGAACCTTCATTGTGAATTTATAATTTTTCAAGTTTTTCAGTATTTCATACCATATTCTGGGTAATACAGTGTAAATTTTTAAATTTCCATTTTTTTCATGGTTTCTCGCCATATTTCACGTTTTTCAGGGTTTGTCAGCATATTCTGGGTTCTACAGTGTGATTTTCTCATTTTCCACCTTTCAGGTTTTCTCACCATATTCGGGGTCCTTCAGTGTGAATTTTTAATTTTCCACTTTTTTCATGATTTCTCGCCATATTCTGGGTCCTACAGTGCGAATTTTTAATTTTCCACGTTTTTAAGTTTTTTTCGTTATATTTTGGGTCCTACAGTGTGATTTTCTCATTTTCCACCTTTATCAGGTTTTCTCCCAAATTTGGGGTCCTTCAATGTGAGTATGTAATTTTTCTACTTTTCTCAGGTTTTCTCGCCATATTCTGGGTTCTACAGCGTGTATTTTTAATTTTCCACGTTTTCAGGGTTTCTCCGCATATTCTCTGTCCTACTGTGTGATTTTCACATTTTCCACATTTTTCAAGTTTTTTTTTCATAATTCTGGGTCCTACAGTGTGATTTTCTCATTTTCCACCTTTTTCAGGTTTAATCGCCATATTTGGGGTCCTTCAGTGTGAGGTTTTAATTTTCTTCTTTTTTCAGGGTTTCTCGCCATATTCTGTGTCCTACAGCGTGTATTTTAAATTTTCCACGTTTTCAGAGTTTCTCGGCATATTCTGGGTCCTACAGTGTGATTTTCACATTTTCCACGTTTTTCAAGTTTTTTCATAATACTGGGTCCTACAGTGTGATTTTCTCATTTTCCACCTTTTTCAGGTTTTCTCGCCGTAATTGTGGTCCTTCATTGATTTTTTACTTTTCTAAGTTTTCAGGGTTTCTCGCCATATTCTGGGTCCTACAGCATGTATTTTTAATTTTCCACGTTTTTCAGGGTTTCTCAGAATATTCTGGGTCCTACAGTGTGATTTTCTCATTTCCACGTTTTCAGGTTTTCTTGACATATTCAAGGTCCTTCAGTGTGAATTTTTAATTTTCCACGTTTTTCAGTATTCCTCGCCATATTCTGTGTCTGAGAGTGTGAATTTTTAATTTTCACGTTTTTCAGGGTTTCTCGGCATATTCTGGGTCCTACAGAGTGATTTTCTCATTTTCGACGTTTTTCAACTTTTTTTTCAAATCTGGGGCCTACAGTGTGATTATTCTCATTTTCCACCATTTTCAGGTTTTTCTGTCATATTCTTGGACCTACAGTGTGATTTTCTCATTTCCACGTTTTTGAGGTTTTCTTGCCATATTCCAGGTCCTTCAGTGTGAATTTTTAATTTTCCACGTTTTTCAGTATTTCTCGCCATATTCTGTGTCCAAGAGTGTGAATTTTTAATTTTCACATTTTTCAGAGTTTCTCGGCATATTCTGGGTCCTGCAGTGTGATTTTCTCATTTTCAACTTTTTCAGGTTTTCTAGCCATATTTGGGGTCCTTCAGTGTGAATTTGTAATTTCATACTTTTTTCAGGGTTTCTTGCCATATTCTGGGTCCTACAGCGTGTATTTTTAATTTTCCACGTTTTCAGGGTTTCTCGGCATATTCTTGGTCCTACAGTGTGATTTTCTCATTTTCCACGTTTTTCAAGTTTTTTTTTCCGCAATTCTGGGTCCTTCAGTGTGAATTTTTATTTTTCTATTTTTTTCAGGTTCTCTCGCCATATTTGGGGTCCCTAAGTGTGAGTTTTTTATTTTCTAATTTTTCAGGGTTTCTCGACATATTCTGTGTCCTACAACGTGTATTTTTAATTTTCCACGTTTTTCAATTTTTTTCTTCATATTCTGGGTCCTACAGTGTGATTTTCTCATTTTCCACCTTTTTCAGGTTTTCTCGCCATATTCTGGTTCCTACAGTGTGTGTTTTGAATTTTCCTCGTTTGTCAGGTTTTCCTGCCATATTCCGGGTCCTTCAGTGTGAACTTTTAATTTTCCACGTTTTTCAGTGTTTCTCGCCATATTATGGATCCTAAAGAGTGAATTTTTAATTTTCCACATTTTTCAGGGTTTCTGGGCATATTCTGGGTCCTGCAGTGTGATTTTCTCATTTTCCACCTTTTTCAGGTTTTCTCGCCATATTCGGGGTCCTTCAGTGTGAATATTCAATTTTCTAGTTTTTTCAGGTTTTCTCTCCATATTCTGGGTCCTTCATTGTGATTTTTAAATTTTCCTTGTTTTTCAGGTTTTCTCGCCATATTCCAGGTCTTTCTGAGTGAGTTTTTTCCACATTTTTAAGGATTTCTCCCTATATTCCAAATCTTAGAGTGTGAGTTATTAATTTTCCATGTTTTTCTGGTTTTGTCGCCATATTCCAGGTCTTTCAGTGTGAGTTTTTAATTATCTACTTTTACAGGGTTTCTTGCCTTATTCTGGGTCCTACAGCGTTTATATTTAATTTTGCATGTTTTTTCGGGGTTTCTCGCCATATTCTAGGTCCTACAGTGTGATTTTCTCATTTTACAAGTTTTTCAAGTTTTTTCCCAATTCTGGGTCCTATAGTGTGATTTTCTCATTTCCACGTTTTTCAGGGTTTCTCAGCATTACCTGTGTTCTGCAGTGTGATTTTCTCATTTTCCACGTTTTTCACTTTTTTTTGTAATTCTGGGTGCTACAGTGTGATTTTCTCATTTTCCACCTTTATCAGGTTTTCTCCCAAATTTGGGGTCCTTCAATGTGAGTATGTAATTTTTCTACTTTTCTCAGGTTTTCTCGCCATATTCTAGGTTCTACAGCGTGTATTTTTAATTTTCCACGTTTTCAGGGTTTCTCCGCATATTCTCTGTCCTACTGTGTGATTTTCACATTTTCCACATTTTTCAAGTTTTTTTTTCATAATTCTGGGTCCTACAGTGTGATTTTCTCATTTTCCACCTTTTTCAGGTTTAATCGCCATATTTGGGGTCCTTCAGTGTGAGGTTTTAATTTTCTTCTTTTTTCAGGGTTTCTCGCCATATTCTGTGTCCTACAGCGTGTATTTTAAATTTTCCACGTTTTCAGAGTTTCTCGGCATATTCTGGGTCCTACAGTGTGATTTTCACATTTTCCACGTTTTTCAAGTTTTTTCATAATACTGGGTCCTACAGTGTGATTTTCTCATTTTCCACCTTTTTCAGGTTTTCTCGCCGTAATTGTGGTCCTTCATTGATTTTTTACTTTTCTAAGTTTTCAGGGTTTCTCGCCATATTCTGGGTCCTACAGCATGTATTTTTAATTTTCCACGTTTTTCAGGGTTTCTCAGAATATTCTGGGTCCTACAGTGTGATTTTCTCATTTCCACGTTTTCAGGTTTTCTTGACATATTCAAGGTCCTTCAGTGTGAATTTTTAATTTTCCACGTTTTTCAGTATTCCTCGCCATATTCTGTGTCTGAGAGTGTGAATTTTTAATTTTCACGTTTTTCAGGGTTTCTCGGCATATTCTGGGTCCTACAGAGTGATTTTCTCATTTTCGACGTTTTTCAACTTTTTTTTCAAATCTGGGGCCTACAGTGTGATTATTCTCATTTTCCACCATTTTCAGGTTTTTCTGTCATATTCTTGGACCTACAGTGTGATTTTCTCATTTCCACGTTTTTGAGGTTTTCTTGCCATATTCCAGGTCCTTCAGTGTGAATTTTTAATTTTCCACGTTTTTCAGTATTTCTCGCCATATTCTGTGTCCAAGAGTGTGAATTTTTAATTTTCACATTTTTCAGAGTTTCTCGGCATATTCTGGGTCCTGTAGTGTGATTTTCTCATTTTCAACTTTTTCAGGTTTTCTAGCCATATTTGGGGTCCTTCAGTGTGAATTTGTAATTTCATACTTTTTTCAGGGTTTCTCGCCATATTCTGGGTCCTACAGTGTGATTTTCTCATTTTCCACGTTTTTCAAGTTTTTTTTCGCAATTCTGGGTCCTTCAGTGTGAATTTTTATTTTTCTATTTTTTTCAGGTTCTCTCGCCATATTTGGGGTCCCTAAGTGTGAGTTTTTAATTTTCTAATTTTTCAGGGTTTCTCGAAATATTCTGTGTCCTACAACGTGTATTTTTAATTTTCCACGTTTTTCAAGTTTTTTCTTCATATTCTGGGTCCTACAGTGTGATTTTCTCATTTTCCACCTTTTTCAGGTTTTCTCGCCATATTCTGGTTCCTACAGTGTGTGTTTTGAATTTTCCTCGTTTGTCAGGTTTTCCTGCCATATTCCGGGTCCTTCAGTGTGAACTTTTAATTTTCCACGTTTTTCAGTGTTTCTCGCCATATTATGGATCCTAAAGAGTGAATTTTTAATTTTCCACATTTTTCAGGGTTTCTGGGCATATTCTGGGTCCTACAGTGTGATTTTCTCATTTTCCACCTTTTTCAGGTTTTCTCACCATATTCGGGGTCCTTCAGTGTGAATATTCAATTTTCTAGTTTTTTCAGGTTTTCTCTCCATATTCTGGGTCCTTCATTGTGATTTTTAAATTTTCCTTGTTTTTCAGGTTTTCTCGCCATATTGTAGGTCCTTCAGTGTGAATTTTTAATTTTCCACGTTTTTCAGGTTTTTTCGTCATATTCTGGGTCCTACAGTGTGATTTTCTCATTTCCACGTTTTTCAAATTTCCCTGCCATATTCTGGGACCTTCAGTGTAAATTTTTAATTATCCAGGTTTTTCAGGGTTTTGGCATTATCTGTGTTCTGCAGTGTGATTTTCTCATTTTCCACGTTTTTCAGGTTTTTTCGTCATATTCAGGGTCCTACAGTGTGATTTTCTCATTTCCACGTTTTTCAGGTTTCCTTGCCATATTCCGGGACCTTCAGTGTGAATTTTTCATTTTCCATGTGTTTCAGTATTTCTCGCCATATTCTGGGTACTTCAGTGTCAGTTTTTAATTTTCAACTTTTTTGATGGTTTCTCGCCATATTCTGTGTCCGACAGTGTGAATTTTTAATTTTCACGTTTTTCAGGGTTTCTTGGCATATTCTGGGTCCTGCAGTGTGATTTTCTCATTTTCCACGTTTTTCTAGATTTTTCGTAATTCTCAGTCCTACAGTGTGATTTTCTCATTTTACAACTTTTTAAGGTTTTCTCGCCATATTTGGGGTCCTTCAATGTGATTTTTTACCTTTCTAATTTTTCAGTGTTTCTCGCCATATTCTGTGTCCTTCAGTGTGAGTTTTTAATTATCTACTTTTTTCAGGGTTTCTTGCCATATTCTGGGTCCTACAGCGTGTATTTTTAATTTTCGTTGTTTTTCAGGGTTTCTTGTCATATTCTGGGTCCTACAGTGTGATTTTCTCATTTTCCCCTTATTTCAAGTTTTTTCGCAATTCTGGGTCCTAAGGTGTGATTTTCACATTTTCCAACTTTTTCAGGTTTTCTCGACATATTCTGGGTCCTTCAGTTTGAGTTTTTAATTTTCTACTTTTTTCAGGGTTTGTTGCCATATTCTGGGTCCTACAGCGTGTATGTTTAATTTTTCACGTTTTTCAGGGTTTCTCTGCATATTCTGGGTCCTACAGTATGATTTTCTCATTTTCGACGTTTTTCAAGTTTTTTCGCAATTCTGGGTCCTACAGTGTGATTATTCTCATATTCCACCTTTTTCAGGTTTTCTTGCCATATTCCAGGTCCTTCTATGTGAATTTTAATTTTCCACATTTTTCAGTCTTTCTCGGCATATTCTGGGTAATACAGTGTGAAATTTTAATTTTCCACTTGTTTTTTGGTTTCTCGCCATAATCTAGGCCCGACAGTTAGAATTTTTAATTTTCATGTTTTTCCGGGTTTCTGGGCATATTCTGTGTCCTGCAGTGTGATTTTCTCTTTTTCCAAGTCTTTCAAGTTTTTTCATAATTCTGAGTCCTACAGTGTGATTTTCTCATTTTCCACCTTTTTCCGGTTTTCTCGCCATATTTGGGGTCCTTCACTGTGACTTTAATTTTCTACTTTTTTCAGGGTTTCTTGCCATATTCTGGGTCTGACAGTGTAAGTTTTTAATTTTCTACTTTTTTCAGGTTTTCTTGCCATATTCGGGGTTCTTCAGTGTGAATTTTTAATTTTCTACTCTTTTCAGGTTTTCTCGCCATATTTGGGATCCTCCAGTGTGAGTTTTTAATTTTCTAATTTTTTCAGGGTTTCTCGCCATATTCTGGGTCCTTCAGCATGTATTTTTAATTTTCCACGTTTTTCAGTGTTTCTCGGCATATTCTTGATCCTACAGTGTGATTTTCTCATTTTTGACTTTTTTCATGTTTTTTCTCAATTCTTGATCCTACAGTGTGATTATTCTCATTTTCCACCTATTTCAGGTTTTCTCCCCATATTCGGGGTCCTTCAGTGTGAATTTTTAATTATCTACTTTTTTCAGGTTTTCTCGCCATATAAGGGTCCTTTAGTGTGAATTTTTAATTTTCCACGTTTTTCAAGTTTTTTTGTCATATTCTCGGTCCTACAGTGTGATTTTCTCATTTCCACGTTTTTCAGGTTTTTTCGTCATATTCGCGATCCTTCAGTGTGGGTTTTTAATTTTCTACTTTTTTCAGGGTTTCTCGACATATTCTGGGTCCTAATGCGTGTATTTTTAATGTTCCACGTTTTTCAGTGTTTCTAGGCATATTCTGGGTCCTACAGTGTGATTTTCACATTTTCCACTTTTTTCAAGTTTTTTCACATTTCTGGGTCTTACCATGTAATTTTCTCATTTTCCATCTTTTTCAGGTTTTCTCGCCATATTCCAGGTCCTTCAGTGAGAGTTTTTAATTTCCTACTTATTTCAGGGTTTCTCGCCATATTCTGGGTCCTACAGTGTGAATTTTTCATTTTCCCCATTTTTCAGTGTATCTGGCCATATTCCTAGTCTACAGTGTGAGTTTTGAATTTTCCTCGATTTTAGGTTTCATCACCATATTCCGGGTTCTTCAGTGTGAATTTTTATTTTCCAGGTTTTTCAAGTTTTTTTCGTAATTCTGGGTCCTACAGTGTGATTTTCTCATTTTCCTCCTTTTTCAGGTTTTCTCTCCATATCTGGGGTTATTCAGTTTAAGTTTGTAATTTTGTAGTTTTTTCAGGGTTTCTCGGCATATTCTGGGTCCTAGAGTGTGATTTTCTCATTTTCGAAGATTTTCAAGTTTTTTTTTTTTTTTTTTTAGCAATTCTGGCTCCTAAAGTGTGATTATTCTCATTTTCAACCTTTTTCAGGCTTTCTCGCCATATTCGTGGTCTTTCAGTGTGTGTTTTTTAATTTCTACTTTTTCAGGATTTCTCGCCATATTCTGGGTCCCACAGTGTGATTTTCTCATTTTCAACCTTTTTCAGGTTTTTAATTTTCCTCGTTTTTCAGGTTTTCTCGCCATATTACGGGTCCTTCAGTGTGAATTTTTAATTTTCCTCGTTTTTCAATTTTTTTCGTCATATTATGGATCCTACTGTGTAATTTTCTCATTTCCACGTTTTTCAGGTTTTCTTGCCATATTCCAGGTACTTCATTGTGAATTTATAATTTTTCAGGTTTTTCAGAATTTCATACCATATTCTGGGTAAAGTGTGAATTTTTAAATTTCCATTTTTTTCATGGTTTCTCGCCATATTCTGTGTCCGACAGTGTGAGTTTTTAATTTTCACGTTTTTCAGGGTTTGTCAGCATATTCTGGGTTCTACAGTGCGATTTTCTCATTTTCCACATTTCAGGTTTTCTCACCATATTCGGGGTCCTTCAGTGTGAATTTTTAATTTTCTACTTTTTTATGTTTTCTCACCATATTCTGGGTCCTTCAGTGTGAGTTTTTAATTTTCCTCGTTTTTCAGGTTTTATTGCCATATTCTGGGTCCTTCAGTGTGAATTTTTAATTTGCTACTTTTTTCAGGTTTTCTAGCCATATTTGGGGTCCATCAGTGTGAGTTTTTATTTTCTACTTTTTTCAGCTTTTCTGTCATTTTCCAGGTCCTACAGTGTGAGTTTTTAATTTTCTACATTTTTCAGGGTTTTCATCATATTCACGGTTCTTCAGTGTGAGTTTTTAGTTTTCCACTTTTTTCATGGTTTCTCGCCATATTCTGGGTCCGACAGTGTGAATTATGAATTTTCAGATTTTTTACGGTTTGTTGGCATATTCTGGGTCCTACAGTGTGATTTTCTCATTTTCCACCTTTTTCAGGTTTTCTCACCATATTCTGGGTCCTTCAGTGAGAGTTTTTAATTATCTACTTTTTTCAGGGTTTCTTGCCTTATTTTGGGTCCTACAGCGTGTATTTTTAATATTCGATGTTTTTCAGGGTTTCTCGGTATATTCTGGGTCATATAGTGTGCTTTTCTCATTTTCCCGTTTTACAAGTTTTTTCGTAATTCTTGGTCCTACAGTGTGATTTTCTCATTTTCAACATTTTTCAGCTTTTTTCGCCATATTCCGCGTCCTTTAGTGTGAGTTTTCATTTTCTCCTTTTTTCAGCTTTTCTGTCATATTCCAGGTCCTACAGTGTGAGTTTTTAATTTTCCACATATTTCAGGGTTTTTCATCATATTCCTGGTCCTTCAGTGTGAGTTTTTAATTTTCCATTTTTTCATGGTTTCTCGCCATATTCTGGGTCCTTCAGTGTGAGTGTTTAATTTTCCTCATTTTTCAGGTTTTCTCAACATATTCTTGGTAATACAGTGTGATTTTTCTCATTTTCCACTTTTTTCATGGTTTCTTGCCATATTCTTGGTCTGACATTGTGAATTTTTAATTTTCACGTTTTTCAGGGTTTCTCGGCATATTCTGGGTCCTACAGTGCGATTTTCCCATTTTCCACCTTTTTCAGGTTTTCTCGCCATATTCGTGGTCCTTCAGTGTGAGTTTCTAATTATCTACTTTTTTTTTCAGTGTTTGTTGCCATATTCTGGG
This sequence comes from Mus caroli, assembly GCF_978045245.1. NCBI lineage: Eukaryota > Metazoa > Chordata > Mammalia > Rodentia > Muridae > Mus > Mus caroli. The sequence goes on along the minus strand of NW_028227804.1, from coordinate 62,443 downwards.
TCCTACAGCGTGTATTTTTAATTTTCCACATTTTTCAGGGTTTCTTGGCATATTCTGGGTCCTACAGTGTGATTTTCTCATTTTCCCCGTTTTTCAATTTTTTCGCAATCCTGGGTCCTAAGGTGTGATTTTCTCATATTCCAACTTTTTCTGGTTTTCTCGCCATATCCGGGGTCCTTCAGTGTGATATATTAATTTTTTTACTTTTTTTAGGGTTTCTGGCCATATTCTGCATCCTACAGTGTGAATTTTAAATTTTTCACGTTTTTCAGGGTTTCTCGCCATATTCTTTCTGGGTAAAACAGTTTCTTGCCATATTCTGGGTCCTACAGTGTAAATTTTTAATTTTCCACCTTTTTAAACTTTTTTTCGTCATATTCTAGGCCCACAGTGTGATTTTCTCATTTTCCACGTTTTTCAATTTTTTTCTCACAGTATGATTTTCTCATTTTCAAACTTTTTCAGGTTTTCTCGCCATATTCAGGGTCCTTCAATGTGAGTTTTAATTTTCTCCCTTTTTCAGGGTTTTTCACCATATTCTGGGTCCTATAGCGTGTATTTTTAATTTTCCAAGTTTTTCATGTTTTCTCGACATATTCTGGATCCTAAGGTGTGATTTTTTTCGTTTTCCATGTTTTTCAAGTTTTTTCGTCATATTCCGGGTCCTACAGTGTGATTTTCTCATTTTCCACCCTTTTCAGCTTAACTCCAAAAATTCTGAATCCTTCAGTGTGAATTTTTAATTTTCTGCTTTTTTCAGGGTTTCTCGCCATATTCTGGGTCCTACAATTTGAATTTATAATTTTCACGTTTTTCAGGGTTTCTCGGCATATTCAGGGTCCGACAGTGTGATTTTCTCATTTTCCACTTTTTACAAGTTTTTTCGCAGTTCTGGGTCATAGAGTGTGATTTTCTCATTTTCCAACATTTTCAGGTATTCTCGCCATTTTCGGGCTCCTTTAGTGTGACTTTTTAATTTTCTACTTTTTTCAGGGTTTCTCGCCATATTCTGTGCCTTACAGTGTGAATTTTAATTTTTTCACGTTTTTCAGGATTTCTTGCCATATTCTGTGTCCTACAATGTGAATATTTAATTTTCCACGTTTTTAAGTATTTTTGGTCATATTCCAGGTCCTACTGTGTGGTTTTCTCATTTTCCACCTTTTTCAGGTTTTCTCCACATATTCGGGGTCCTTCAGTGTGAGTTTTTAATTTTCTACTTTTTTCATGTTTTTTCGCCATATTCGGGATCCTTCAGTGTGAGTTTGTAATTTTCTACTTTTTTCAGGGTTTCTAGCCATATTCTGGGTCCTATAGAGTGTATTTTTAATTTTCCACGTTATTCAGGGTTTCTGGGCATATTCTGGGTCCTACAGTGTGCTTTTCTCATTTTCCACCTTTTTCAGGTTTTCTCCACATATTCGGGGTCCTTCAGTGTGAGGTTTTAATTTTCTACTTTTTTCAGGGTTTCTCGCCATATTCTTCATCCTACAGTGTGAATTTTTAATATTCCAAGATTTTCAGTGTTTCTTGCCATATTCTGGGTCCTACAGTTTGAATTTCATTTTTCCAACTTTTTCAGGTTTTCTCGGCATATTCTGGGTCCTTCAGTGAGAGTTTTTAATTTTCTATTTTTTCAGGGTGTCTTGCCATATACTGTGTCCTTCAGTGTGAATTTTAAATTTTTCACGTTTTTCAGGGTTTTTCAACATATTCTGGTTCCTACACTGTGAATATTTAATTTTCCACGTTTTTAAGTATTTTTCGTCATAGTCCGGGTCCTACTGTGTGATTTTCTCATTTTCCACCTTTTTCAGGTTTTCTTAGCATATTCGGGGTCCTTCAGTTTGAGTTTTTAATTTTCTAATTTTTTCAGGGTGTCTTGCGATATTCTGCGTCCAACAGTGTGAATTTTAAATTTTCCATGTTTTTTTTCGTCATATTCTGTGTCCTACAGTGTGATTTTCTCATTTTCCACCATTTTCTGGTTTTCTCGGCATATTCTGGGTCCTACATTGGCAATTTTTTATTTTCCACGTTTTTCAAGGTTTCTTGCCAAATTCTGGTCCTACAGTGTGAATTTTTAATTTTCCACGTTTTTTCAGTGTTTCTCGCCATATTCTGGGTCTCATAGTGTGAATATTTAATTTTCCATGTTTTTCAGGGTTTTTCATCATATTTCAGGCCCATCAGTGTGAATTTTTAATTTTCCACGTTTTTCAGGGTTTCTCAACTTATTTTGGGTCCTACAGTGTGAATTTTTAATTTTTCATGTTTTTCAGGATTTCTCGCCATATTCTGCGTCCTTCCATGTTTTTCAGGGTTTCAGGCCATATTCCAGGTCTTTCTGAGTGAGTTTTTAATTTTCCACATTTTTCAGGGTTTCTTGCCATATTCCGAATCCTTGAGTGTGAGTTATTAATTTTCCATGTTTTTCTGGTTTTCTCGACATATTCCATGTCCTTCAGTGTGAATTTTTATTTTTCCACTTTTTTCATGGTTTCTCGCCATATTCTGGGTCCTACATTGTGAATTTTCAATTTTCCACGTTTTTAAGTATTTTTCGTCATATTCCGGGTCCTACTGTGTGATTTTCTCATTTTCCACCTTTTTCAGGTTTTCTCGGCATATTTGGGTCCTTCAGAGTGAGTTTTTAATTTTCTACTTTTTTCAGGATTTCTCGCCATATTCTTCGTCCTACAGTGTGAATTTTTAATTTTCCAAGATTTTCAGTGTTTCTCAACATATTCTGGGTCCTACAGTGTGAATTTTTAATTTTCCAGTTTTTTAAGTTTTTTTTTTGTCATATTCTGGTTCCCACAATGTGATTTTATCATTTTCCACGTTTTTCAAGTGTTTTCGTTATTTTGGGTCCTACAGTTTGATTTTCAAATTTTCCACCTTTTTCAGATTTTCTTGCCGTATTCGGGGTCCTTCAGTGTGACTCTTTAATTTTCTACTTTTTCCAGGATTTCTCGCCATATTCTGGGTCCTACAGCCTGTATTTTTCATTTTCCACGTTTTTCCGGGTTTCTCGACATATTCTGGATCCTACAGTGTGATTTTCTCATTTTCCATGTTTTCAAGGTTTTATGCACTTCTGGGTCCTACACTGTGAATTTCTCATTTTCCACCTTTTTCAGGTTTTCTCCGCATATTCCGGGTCCTACAGTGTGAATTTTTAATTTTCCACTTTTTTCATGGTTTCTCGCCATATCCTGGGTCCTACAGTGTGAATTTTTAATTTTTCACGTTTTTCAAGGTTTCTTGCCATATTCTGGACCTACAGTGTTAATTTTTAATATTCCACATCTTTCACTGTTTCTCACCATATTCTGGGTCCTGCAGTGTGAATTTTTACTTTTCCACATATTTCATGGTTCTTGCCATATTCTGGGTCCTACAGTGTGAATTTTTAATTTTCTACTTTTTTCATGGTTTCTCGCCATATTCTGGATCCTACAATGTGAATTTTTAATTTTTAGGTTTTTCAGGTTTTCTCGGCATATTCCAGGTCCTTGAGAATGACTTTTTAATTTTCCACGTTTTTCAATTTTTTTTGCAAATCTGGGTCCTACAGTGTGATTTTCTCATTTTCCTCCTTTTTCAAGTTTTCTCACCATATTCCGGTTCCTTCCGTGTGAGTTTTTAATTTTCTACTTTTTTAAGAGTTTCTCATATATTCTGGGTCCTACAGCATGTATTTTTAATTTTCCACGTTTTTCACGGTTTCTTGGCTTATTCTGGTTCCTACAGTGTGTTTTTCTCATTTTCCACGTTTTCCAAATTTTTTCACAATTCTGGGTCCTACTGTGTGATTTTCTCATTTTCTACCTTTTCAGGTTTTCTCACAATATTCGGGGTCCTATAGTGTGAATATTTAATTTTATACGTATTTCAGGGTTTCTCGCCATATTCTGCTTCCTACACTGTGAATTTTAAATTTTCCACGTGTTTCAGGTTTTCTAGCCATATTCTGGGTCCTACAGTATGAATTTTAAATTTTCCACGTTTTTTATGTTTTTTTCGTCATATTCTGGGTTCTAATGTGTGATATTCTCATTTTACACATTTTTCAATTTTTCTCGGCATATTCTGGATCCTTAAGTGTGAATTTTTAATTTCCACGTTTTTCAGGGTTTCTCGCTATATTCTGGGTCCTACAGTGTGAATTTTTAATTTTCTAATTAGTTCAGTGTTTGTCTGCATATTCTGGGTCCTATAGTGTGATTTTCTCATTTTCGACGTTTTTCAATTTTTTTGCAAATCTGGGTTCTACAGTGTGATTTTCTAATTTTCCACCTTTTTCAGGTTTTGTCCCAATATTCGGGGTCAGTCAGTGTGAGTTTTTAATTTTCTATTTTTGTCAGGGTTTCTCGCCATATTCTGCATCCTACAGTGTGAATTTTAAATTTTTCACATTTTTCAGGGTTTCTCGGCATATTCTGGGTCCTACAGTGTGATTTTTTTTTTTTTATTTTCGACGGTTTTCAAGTTTTTTCGCAATTCTGGGTCCTACAGTGTGATTTTCTCATTTTCCACCTTTTTCAGGTTTTCTCGCCATATTCGGGGTCCTTCAGTGTGAGTTTCTAATTTCCTAGTTTTTCAAGTTTTTTCGTAATTCTAGGTCCTATAGTGTGGTTTTCTCATTTTCCACCTTTTTCAGGTTTTTTTCGCCATATTTGTGGTCCTTCAGTGTGAGCTTTTAATTTTCTACTTTTTTCAGGGTTTTTCGCCATATTCTGGGTCCTTCAGTGTGAATTTTTAATTTTCCTTGTTTTTCTGGTTTTCTTGCCATATTCCAGGTCCTTCAGTGTGAATTTTTACTTTTCCACGTTTTTTAGTATTTCTTGCCATATTCTGGGAAATACAGTGTGAATTTTTAATTTTCATGTATTCAGTGTTTCTAGGCATATTCTGGGTCCTCCACTGTGATTTTCTCATTTTCGACGTTTTTCAAGTTTTTTCGTTAATCACTGTGATTTCTCATTTTCCACCTTTCAGGGTTCCTCGCCATATTTTGGGTCCTTCAGTGTGAGTTTTTAATTTTCTAATTTTTTCAGGTTTTCTCGCCATATTCTGGGTCCTATTGTGTATATTTTTAATTTTCCACGTTTTTCAGGGTTTCGTGGCATATTCTTGGTTCTACACTGTGATTATCTCATTTTCCACCTTTTTCAGGTTTTCTCTCCATATTCGGGGTCCTTCAGTGTGAGTTTTTAATTTTCTACTTTTTTCAGGGTTTCTCGCCATATTCTGGGTCCTACAGTGTCATTTTCCCATTTAGGACTTTTTACAAATTTTTTCGCAATTCTGTGTCCTACAGTGTGATTATTATCATTTTTAAACTTTTTCAGGTTTTCTCGCCATATTCGGGATCCTTCAGTGTGAGGTTTTAATTTTCCTCGTTTTTCAGGTTTTCTCGACATATTCCGGGTCCTTCAGTGTGAATTTTTAATTTTCACGTTTTTCAGGGTTTCTCGACATATTCCGGGTCCTTCAGTGTGAATTTTTTATTTTTCACGTTTTTCAGGTTTTTTCGTTATATTCTGGGTCTTACAGTGTGATTTTCTCATTTCCATGTTTTTCAGGTTTTCTTGCCATATTCCACGTCCTTCAGTGTGAATATTTAATTTTCCAGGTTTTTCAGTATTTCTTGCCATATTCTGGGTAATACAGTGTGATTTTCTCATTTTCCACTTTTTTCAGGTTTAATCGCAATATTTGGGGTCCTTCAGTGTGAGTTTTTAATTTTGTACTTTTCCAGGGTTTCTGGCCATATTCTGGGTCCTATAGTGTGTGTTTTTAATTTTCCACGTTTTTCATGGTTTCTCGGCATATTCTGGGTCCTACAGTGTGATTTTCTCATTTTCGATATTTTTCATGTTTTTTCCCAATTCTGGGTCCTACAGTGTGATTATTCTCATTTTCCACCTTTCAGGTTTTCTCGCCATATTCGGGGTCTTTCAGTGTGAATTTTTAATTTTCTACTTTTTTCAGGTTATCTCGCCATATTCTGGGTCCTTCAGTGTGAGTTTTTATTTTCCTTTTTTTCTGGTTTTGTAGCTATATTCCGGGTCCTTCAGTGTGAATTTTTAATTTTCCACGTTTTTCAGGTGTTTTCATCATATTCTGGGTCCTACAGTGTGATTTTCTCATTTTCCCCTTATTTCAAGTTTTTTCACAATTCTGTGTCCTAAGGTGTGATTTTCTCATTTTCCAACTTTTTCAGGTTTTCTCGCCATATTTGGGGTCCTACAGTGTGAATTTTTAATTTTAATCGTTTTTAAGTTTTTTTCGTCATATACTGGGTCCTACAGTGTGATTTTCTCATTTTCAACCTTTTTCAGTTTTTCTCACCATATTCTGGGTCCTTCAGTGTGAGTTTTTAATTTTCTACTTTTTCAGGGTTTGTTGCCATATTCAGGGTCCTACCGCGTGTATGTTTAATTTTGCACGTTTTTCAGGGTTTCTCTGCATATGCTGGGTCCTACAGTATGATTTTCTCATTTTCGACGTTTTTCAAGTTTTTTCACAATTCTGGGTCCTACAGTGTGATTTTCTCATTTTCCACCTTTATCAGATTTTCTCGCCATATTTGGGGTCCTTCTGTGTGAGATTTTAATTTTTTGCTTTTTTCAGTGTTTCTCAACATATTCTGCATCCTACAGTATGAAATTTAAATTTTTCACGTTTTTCTGGTTTTCCCGCCATATTCTGGGTCCTACAGTGTGATTTTCTCATTTCCACGTTTCTCAGGTTTTCTTGCCATATTCTGGGTCCTTCAGTGTGAGTGTTTAATTTTCCTCGTTTTTCAGGTTTTTTCTCCATATTCAAGGTCCTTCAGTGTGAATTTTTAATTTTCCACGTTTTCCAGGGTTTCTTGGCATATTCTGGGTCCTACAGTGTGATTATTCTCATTTTCCACCTTTTTCAGGTTTTCTTGCCATATTCCAGGTCCTTCTATGTGAATTTTAATTTTCCACGTTTTTCAGTATTTCTCGGCATATTCTGGGTAATACAGTGTGAAATTTTAATTTTCCACTTGTTTTTTGGTTTCTCGCCATAATCTGGGTCCGACAGTTAGAATTTTTAATTTTCATGTTTTTCAGGGTTTCTCCGCATATTCTGTGTCCTGCAGTGTGATTTTCTCTTTTTCCACGTTTTTCAAGTTTTTTCATAATTCTGAGTCCTACAGTGTGATTTTCTCATTTTCCACCTTTTTCAGGTTTTCTCGCCATATTTTGGGTCCTTCACTGTGACTTTTTAATTTTCTACTTTTTTCAGGGTTTCTTGCCATATTCTGGGTCTGACAGTGTAAGTTTTTAATTTTCTACTTTTTTCAGGTTTTCTCGCCATATTTGGGGTTCTTCAGTGTGAATTTTTAATTTTCTACTCTTTTCAGTTTTTCTTAACATATTTGGGGTGCTCCAGTGTGAGTTTTTAATTTTCTACTTTTTTCAGGGTTTCTCACCATATTCTGGGTCCTACAGCGTGTATTAATAATTTTCCACGTTTTTCAGTGTTTCTCGGCATATTTTTTTTTGATTTTTAATATTTTTATTACATATTTTCCTCAATTACATTTCCAATGCTATCCCAAAAGTCCCCCATAGCGCCCCCCACTTCCCTACCCACCCATTCCCATTCTTTTGGCCCTGGCATTCCCCTATATTGGGGCATATAAAGTTTGCAAGTCCAATGGGCCTCTCTTTCCATTGTTGGCTTCTAGGCCATCTTTCGATACATATGCAGCTAGAGACAAGAGCTCTGGGGTTCTGGTTAGTACATCATGTTGTTCCAACAATAGGGTTGCAGATCCCTTTAGCTCCTTGGGTACTTTCTCTAGCTTCTCCATTGGGAGCCCTGTGATACATCCAATAGCTGACTGTGAACATCCACTCCTGTGTTTGCTAGGCCCCGGCATCGTCTCACAAGAGACAGCTATATTTGGGTCCTTTCAGCAAAATCTTGCTAGTGTATGCAATGGTGTCAGCGTTTAGAAGCTGATTATGGGATGGATCCCTGGATACGGCAGTCTCTAAATGGGCCATCCTTTCATCACAGCTACGAACTTTGTCTCTGTAACTCCTTCCCTGGGTGTTTTGTTCCCAATTTTAAGAAGGTGCACAGTGTCCACACTTTGGTCTTCATTCTTCTTGAGTTTCATGCGTTTATCAAATTGTATCTTATATCTTGGGTATCCTAAGTTTTGGGCTAATATCCACTTATCAGTGAATACATATTGTGTGAGTTCTTTTGTGATTGTGTTACTTCACTCAAGATGATGCCCTCCAGGTCCATCCATTTGGCTAGGAATTTCATAAATTCATTCTTTTTAATAGCTGAGTAGTACTCCATTGTGTAAATGTACCATAATTTCTGTATCCATTCCTCTGTTGAGGGACATCTGGGTTCTTTCCAGCTTCTGGCTATTAAAAATAGGGCTGCTATGAACATAGTGGAGCATGTGTCCTTTTTACCGGTTGGGACATCTTCTGGATATATGCCCAGGAGAGGTATTGCTGGATCCTCCGGTAGTACTATGTCCAATTTTCTGAGGAACCGCCAGACTGATTTCCAGAGTGGTTGTACAAGCTTGCAATCCCACCAACAATGGAGGAGTGTTCCTCTTTCTCCACATCCTCGCCAGCATCTGCTGTCACCTGAATTTTTGATCTTAGCCATTCTGACTGGTGTGAGGTGGAATCTCAGGGTTGTTTTGATTTGCATTTCCCTGATGATTAAGGATGTTTAACATTTTTTCAGGTGTTTCTCTGCCATTCGGTATTCCTCAGGTGAGAATTCTTTGTTCAGTTCTGAGCCCCATTTTTTAATGGGGTTATTTGACTTTCTGGAGTCCACCTTCTTGAGTTCTTTATATATATTGGATATTAGTCCCTTATCTGATTTAGGATAGGTGAAGATCCTTTCCCAATCTGTTGGTGGTTTTTTTGTCTTATTGATGGTGTCTTTAGCCTTGCAGAAGCTTTGTAGTTTCATGAGGTCCCACTTGTCAATTCTCGATCTTACAGCACAAGCCATTACTGTTCTATTCAGGAATTTTTCCCCTGTGCCCATATCTTCAAGGCTTTTCCCCACTTTCTCCTCTATAAGTTTCAGTGTCTCTGGTTTTATGTGAAGTTCCTTGATCCACTTAGACTTGACCTTAGTACAAGGAGATAGGAATGGATTGATTCGCATTCTTCTACATGTTAACAACCAGTTGTGCCAGCACCATTTGTTGAAAATGCTGTCTTTCTTCCACTGGATGTTTTTAGCACCCTTGTCGAAGATCAAGTGACCGTAGGTGTGTGGGTTCATTTCTGGGTCTTCAATTCTATTCCATTGGTCTATTTGTCTGTCACTATACCAGTACCATGCAGTTTTTATCACAATTGCTCTGTAGTAGAGCTTTAGGTCCGGCATGGTGATTCCACCAGAGGTTCTTTTATCCTTGAGAAGAGTTTTTGCTATCCTAGGTTTTTTGTTGTTCCAGATGAATTTGCAGATTGCACTTTCTAATTCGTTGAAGAATTGATTTGGAATTTTGATGGGGATTGCATTGAATCTGTAGATTGCTTTTGGCAAGATAGCCATTTTTACAATGTTGATCCTGCCAATCCATGAGCATGGGAGATCTTTCCATCTTCTGAGATCTTCTAGAATTTCTTTCTTCAGAGACTTGAAGTTTTTATTATACAGATCTTTCACTTCCTTAGTTAGAGTCACGCCAAGATATTTTATATTATTTGTGACTATTGAGAAGGGTGTTGTTTCCCTAATTTCTTTCTCAGCCTGTTTATTCTTTGTGTAGAGAAAGGGCATTGATTTGTTTGAGTTAATTTTATATCCAGCTACTTCACCGAAGCTGTTTATCAGGCTTAGGAGTTCTCTGGTGGAATTTTTAGGGTCACATATATACTATCATATCATCTGCAAAAAGTGATATTTTGACTTCATCTTTTCCAATTTGTATCCCTTTGATCTCCTTTTGTTGTCGAATTGCTCTGGCTAGGACTTCAAGTACTATGTTGAATAGGTATGGAGAAAGTGGACAGCCTTGTCTAGTCCCTGATTTTAGAGGGATTGCTTCAAGCTTCTCACCATTTACTTTGATGTTGGCTACTGGTTTGCTGTAGATTGCTTTTATCATGTTTAGGTATGGGCCTTGAATTCATGATCTTTCCAAGACTTTTATCATGAATGGGTGTTGGATCTTGTCAAATGCTTTTTCCGCATCTAACGAGATGACCATGTGGTTTTTGTCTTTGAGTTTGTTTATATAGTGGATTACGTTGATGGATTTCCGTATATTGAACCATCCCTGCATCCCTGGGATGAAACCTACTTGGTCAGGATGGATGATTGTTTTGATGTGTTCTTGGATTCGGTTAGCAAGAACTTTATTGAGGATTTTTGCATCAATATTCATAAGGGATATTGGTCTGAAGTTTTCTATCTTTGTTGGGTCTTTTTGTGGTTTAGGTATCAGAGTAATTGTGGCTTCATAGAAGGAGTTGGGTAGAGTACCTTCTGTTTCTATTTTGTGGAATAGTTTGTGAAGTACTGGGATTAGATCTTCTTTGAAGGTCTGATAGAACTCTGCACTAAACCCATCTGGTCCTGGGCTTTTTTTAGTTGGGAGACTATTAATGACTGCTTCTATTTCTTTGGGGGATATAGGGCTGTTTAGATCATTAACCTGATCTTGATTCAACTTTGGTACCTGGTATCTGTCTAGGAACTTCTCCATTTCATCCAGGTTCTCCAGTTTTGTTGAGTATAGCCTTTGGTAGAAGGATCTGATGGTGTTTTGGATGTCTTCAGGATCTGTTGTTATGTCTCCTTTTTCATTTCTGATTTTGTTAATTAGGATGCTTTCCCTGTGCCCTCTAGTGAGTCTGGCTAAGGGTTTATCTATCTTGTTGATTTTCTCAAAGAACCAGCTCCTTGATTGGTTGATTCTTTGAATAGTTTTTCTTATTTCCACTTGGTTGATTTCACCCCTGAGTTTGATTATTTCCTGCCGTCTACTCCTCTTGGGTGAATTTGCTTCCTTTTGTTCTAGTGCTTTTAGGTGTGTTGTCAAGCTGCTAATGTGTGCTCTCTCTAGTTTCCTTTTGGAGGCACTCAGAGCTATGAGTTTTCCTCTTAGAAATGCTTTCATTGCGTCCCATAAGTTTGGGTATGTTGTGGCTTCATTTTCATTGAACTCTAAAAAGTCCTTAATTTCTTTCTTTATTCCTTCCTTGACCAAGGTATCATTGAGAAGAGTGTTGTTCAGTTTCCACGTGAAGGTTGGCTTTCTATTATTTATTTTGTTATTGAAGATCAGCCTTAGTCCATGGTGATCTGATAGGATGCATGGGACAATTTCAATATTTTTGTATCTGCTGAGGCCTGCTTTGTGACCAATTATGTGGTCAATTTTGGAGAAGGTACCATGAGGTGCTGAGAAGAAGGTATATCCTTTTGTTTTAGGATAGAATGTTCTGTAGATATCTGCCAGATCCATTTGATTCATAATTTCTGTTAGTTTCACTGTGTCCCTGTTTAGTTTCTGTTTCCATGATCTGTCCATTGGTGAAAGTGGTGTGTTGAAGTCTCCCACTATTATTGTATGAGGTGCAATGTGTGCTTTGAGATTTACTAAAGTTTCTTTAATGAATGTGGCTGCCTTTGTATTTGGAGCATAGATATTCAGGATTGATAGTTCCTCTTGGAGGATTTTACCTTTGATGAGTATGAAGTGTCCCTCCCTGTCTTTTTTAATGACTTTGGGTTGGAAGTCAATCTTATCAGATATTAGAATGGCTACTCCAGCTTGTTTCTTCATGCCATTTGCTTGGAAAATTGTTTTCCAGCCTTTAATTCTGAGGTAGTGTCTATCCTTTTCTCTGAGATGAGTTTCCTGTAAACAGCAAAATGTTGGGTCTTGTTTGTGTAGCCAGTTTGTTAGTCTATATCTTTTTATCGGGGAGTTGAGTCCATTGATATTAAGAGATATTAAGGAAAAGTAATTGTTGTTTCCTGTTATTATTGTTGTTAAAGTTGGCATTTTGTTCTTGTGGCTGTCTTCTTTTAGGTTTGTTGAGGGGTTACCTTCTTGTTGTTTCTAGGGCGTGGTTCCTGTCCTTGTATTGGTTTTTTTCTGTTATTATCCTTTGAAGGGCTGGATTCGTGGAGAGATAATGTGTGAATTTGGTTTTGTCGTGGAATACTTTGGTTTCTCCATCTATGTTAATTGAGAGTTTGGCTGGGTATAGTAGCCTGGGCTGGAATTTGTGTTCTTTTAGTGTCTGTATAACATCCGTCCAGGATCTTCTGGCTTTCATAGTCTCTGGTGAAAAATCTGGTGTAATTCTGATAGGCTTGCCTTTATATGTTACTTGGCCTTTTTCTCTTACTGCTTTTAGTATTCTATCTTTATTTAGAGCATTTGTTGTTCTGATTATAATGTGTCAGGAGGTATTTCTTTTCTGGTCCAGTCTATTTGGAGTTCTGTAGGCTTCTTGTATGTTCATGGGCATCTCTTTCTTTAGATTTGGGAAGTTTTCTTCTATAATTTTGTTGAAGATGTTTGCTGGTCCTTTGAGTTGAACATCTTCATTCTCATCCACTCCTATTATCCGTAGGTTTGGTCTTCTCATTGCGTCCTGTATTTCTTGGATGTTTTGAGTTAGGATCTTTTTGCATTTTACATTTTCCTTGATTGTTGTGCCGATGTTCTCTATGGAATCTTCTGCACCTGAGATTCTCTCTTCCATCTCTTGTATTCTGTTGCTGATGCTCGTATCTATGGTTCCAGATTTCTTTCCTAGGGTTTCTATCTCCAGTGTTGCCTCATTTTGGGTTTTCTTTATTGTGTCTACTTCCCTTTTTAGGTCTAGTATAGTTTTGTTCATTTCCATCATCTGTTTGGATGTGTTTTCCTGTTTTTCTGTAAGGACTTCTACCTGTTTGATTATGTTATCCTGTTTTTCTTTAAGGATTTGTAACTCTTTAGCAGTGGTCTCCTGCAATTCTTTAAGGGATTTTTGTGCTTCCTCTTTATTGTCTTCTGCCTGTTTAGCAGTGTTCTCCTGCATTTCTTTAAGTGTGTTATTAAAGTCCTTCTTGAAGTCCTCTATCATCATCAGGAGATATGCTTTTAAATCCGTGTCTAGCTTTTCCGGTGTGTTTGGGTGCCCTGGACTGGGCGAAGTGGGGGTGCTGGGTTCTGATGATGGTGAGTGGTCTTGGTTTCTGTTAGTAAGATTATTACGTTTACCTTTCGCCATCTAGTAATCTCTGGGGTTAGTTGTTATCGTTGTCACTGTTTAAAGATTGGAGCAGAAGCTGTGTTCCACTCACCAGCAGTCCCAAAATCCTGCGGCGGGGTCGTGGGTAGCTGGCGGGTGTCAGGCAACCCTTCTCTCCCGCTACCCCGGCGCTGATCCGGCCGGATGAGGCCTGTGGCCCTCCTCAGGCCGGTTTTTGCTTCCCTAACTAATGCAGTCTCAGGTCCCGCACAATTGGATTGGAGCAGAAGCTGTGCTCCACTCACCAGAAGTCTTAAGATCCTGTGGCGGGTGTTGTGGGTAGCTGTCGAGTGTCAGCCGACCCTGCGCCCCAGCTGCCCCGGTGCTTTTCTGACCGGAAGAGGGTTGTGGCCCTATGTAGGCCGGATTTCTCTCTCCCCAACCAGAGCAGTCTCAGGTCCCGCGTGATTGGACTGGAGCAGAAGCTGTGTTCCACTCACCAGCAGTCCCAAAATCCTGCGGCGGGGGTCGTGGGTAGCTGGCGGGTGTCAGGCAACCCTGCGCTCCCACTACCCCGGCGCTGATCCGGCCGGATGAGGCCTGTGGCCCTACTCAGGCCGGTTTCTGCTTCCCTAACTAATGCAGTCTCCGGTCCCGAGCACTTGGATTGGAGCAGAAGCTGTGCTCCACTCACCAGAAGTCTTAAGATCCTGTGGCGGGTGTTGTGGGTAGCTGGCGAGAGTCAGTCGACCCTGCGCCCCAGCTGCTCCGGCGCTCCTCTGATCGGAAGAGCTCTCCGCATATTCTTGATCCTACAGTGTGATTTTCCCATTTTTGACTTTTTTCATGTTTTTTCTCAATTCTTGATCCTACAGTGTGATTATTCTCATTTTCCACCTTTTTCAGGTTTTCTCCCCATATTCGGGGTCCTTCAGTGTGAATTTTTAATTTTCTACTTTCTTCAGGTTTTCTCGCCATATACGGGTCCTTCAGTGTGAATTTTTAATTTTCCACGTTTTCAAGTTTTTTCGTCATATTCTCGGTCCTACAGTGTGATTTTCTCATTTCCACGTTTTTCAGGTTTTTTCATCATATTCGGGATCCTTCAGTGTGGGTTTTTAATTTTCTAATTTTTCAGGGTTTCTCAACATATTCTGGGTCCTAATGCTTGTATTTTTAATTTTTCATGTTTTTCAGTGTTTCTAGGCACATTCTGGGTACTACAGTGTGATTTTCACATTTTCCACTTTTTCCGAGTTTTTTCACATTTCTGGGTCTTACCATGTAATTTTCTCATTTTCCACCTTTTTCAGGTTTTCTCGACATATTCCAGGTCCTCAGTGAGAGTTTTTATTTTTGTACTTATTTCAGGGTTTATCGGCATATTCTGGGTCCTAGAGTGTGATTTTCTCATTTTCGAAGATTTTCAAGTTTTTTTTTTAGCATTTCTGGGTCCTAAAGTGTGATTATTCTCATTTTCAACCTTTTTCAGGTTTTCTTGCCATAGTCGGAGTCCTTCATTGTGAATTTTTAATTTTCCACGTTTTTCAGGTTTTTTTTTTTTTTTTTGTCATATCCTTGGTCCTACAGTGTGATTTTCTCATTTCCACGTTTTTCAGATTTTCCTACCATATTCCAGGTCCTTCAGTGTGAATTTTTAATTTTCCACGTTTTTCAGTATTTCTAGCCATATTCTGGGTAATACAGTGTGAATTTTTAATTTTCCACGTTTTTCAAGGTTTCTTGCCATATTCTGGTCCTATAGTGTGAATTTTTAATTTTCAATATTTTTCAGTGTTTCTCGCCATATTCTGGGTCCTACAGTGTGAATATTTAATTTTCCAGGTTTTTCAGGTTTTCTCGTCATATTCTGGGTCCTTCAGTGTGCGATTTTATTTTTCCTCGTTTTTCAGTTTTGCTCTCTATATCCGGGTCATTCAGTGTGAATTTTTAATTTTCCACGTTTTTCAGGTTTCTTCGTCATATTCTGGTTCTACAGTGTGATTTTCTCATTTCCACGTTTTTCAGGTTTTCTCGCCATATTCTTGGTCTTTCAGTGTGAGTTTTTTAATTTCTACTTTTTCAGGGTTTCTCGCCATATTCTGGGTCCCACAGTGTGATTTTCTCATTTTCAACCTTTTTCAGGTTTTTAATTTTCCTCGTTTTTCAGGTTTTCTTGCCATATTTGGGGTCCTTCAGTGTGAATTTTTAATTTTCCATGTTTTTCAATTTTTTTCGTCATATTATGGGTCCTACTGTGTAATTTTCTCACTTCCACGTTTTTCAGGTTTTCTTGCCATATTCCAGGACCTTCATTGTGAATTTATAATTTTTCAGGTTTTTCAGTATTTCATACCATATTCTGGGTAATACAGTGTGAATTTTTAATTTTCACGTTTTTCAGGGTTTGTCAGCATAGAGTGCGATTTTCTCATTTTCCACATTTCAGGTTTTCTCACCATATTCGGGGTCCTTCAGTGTGAATTTTTAATTTTCTACTTTTTTTATCTTTTCTCACCATATTCTGGGACCTTCAGTGTGAGTTTTTAATTTTCCTCGTTTTTCAGGTTTTATTGCCATATTCTGGGTCCTTCAGTGTGAATTTTTAATTTTCTACTTTTTTCATGTTTTCTCGCCATATTTGGGGTCCTTCAGTGTGAGTTTTTTATTTTCTAATTTTTCAGTTTTTCTCACCATATTCCAGGTCCTTCACTGTGAATTTTTAATTTTCCACGTTTTTCAGGTTTTCTGGCATACTCTGGGTCCTTAATTGTGAATTTTTAATATTGCACGTTTTTCAGGTTTTTTGGTCATATTCTGTGTCCTACAGAGTAATTTTCTCATTTACACGTTTTCCATGTTTTTTTTGCCATATTGCAGTTTCTTCAGTGTGAATTTTTAATTTTCCACGTTTTTCAGTATTTCTCACCATATTCTGTGTCTGACAGTGTGAATTTTTAATTTTCACGTTTTTTCAGGGTTTCTCTGCATATTCTGGGTCTTGCCGTGTGATTTTCTCATTTTCCACGTTTTTCAAGTTTTTGCGTAATTCTGGGTCCTACAGTGTGATTTTCTCATTTTCCACCTATTTCAGGTTTTCTAGCCATAGTTGGGGTCCTTCAGTATGATTTTTTACTTTTCTAATTTTTCAGAGTTTCTCTCCATATTCTGGGTCCTACAGCATGTATTTTTAATTTTCCACGTTTTTCAGGGTTTCTCAGCATATTCTTGGTCCTATGTGATTTTCTCATTTTCAACGTTTGTCAATTTTTTTTTCCAAATCTCGGTCCTAGAGTGTGATTATTCTCATTTTCCACCTTTTTCAGGTTTTCTCGCCATATTCTGGGTTCTATAGTGTGAGTTTTGAGTTTTCCTCCTTTTTCAGGTTTTCTTGCCATATTCTGGGCCCTACATAGTGAGTTTTGATTTTTCCTCGTTTTTCAGGTTTTATTGCCATGTTCTGGGTCCTTCAGTGTGAATTTTTAATTTTCTACATTTTTCATGTTCTCCTCGCCATATTTGGGTTTCTTCAGTGTGAGTTTTTAATTTTCTAATTTTTCAGGGTTTCTCGACATATTCTGTGTCCTACAGCGTGAGTTTTGAGTTTTCCTCGTTTTTTAGGTTTTCTCGCCATATGCCAGGCACTTTAGTGTTAATTTTTAATTTTCCTCGTTTTTCAGGTTTTTCCATCATATTATGGGTCCTACAGTGTGATTTTTCTCATTTCCACGTTTTTCAGCTTTTCTTGACATATTCCAGGACCTTCGGTGTGAATTTTAAATTTTCCATGTTTTTCAGTATTTCTCGCCATATTCTGTGTCCAACAGTGTGAATTTTTAATTTTCATGTTTTTCAGGGTTTCTTGGCATTTTCTGGGTCCTGCAGTGTGATTTTCTCATTTTCCACATTTTTCAGGTTTTCTAGCCATATTTGGGGTCCTTCAGTGTGAGTTTGTAATTTTCTACTTTTTTCAGGGTTTCTCGCCATATTCTGGGTCCTACAGCGTGTATTTTTAATTTTCCATGTTTTCAGGGTTTCTTGGCATATTCTGGTTCCTACAGTGTGATATTCTCATTTTCGACGTTTTTCAATTTTTTTTTCCAAATCTGTATTCTATAGTGTGATTATTCTCATTTTCCATCTTTTTTTTTAGGATTTCTCGCCATATTCTGGGTCCTTTAGTGTGAGTTTTGAATTTTCCTTCTTTTTCAGGTTTTCTTGCCATATAAGGGGTACTTCAGTGTGATTTTTTAATTTTCCACGTTTTCAATATTTCTCGCCATATAGTGGGTAAAAGAGTGTGAATTTTTAATTTTCCACTTTTTTCATGATTCTTGCCATATTCTGTGTCTGACAATGTGAATTTTTAATTTTCACGTTTTTCAGGGGTTATCGGCATATTCTGGGTCCAGCAGTGTGATTTTCTCATTTTCCACGATTTTCAAGTTTTTTTTGCAATTCTTGGGGTACTTCACTGTGAGATTTTAATTTTCTACTTTTTTCAGGGTTTCTCGCCATCTTTGGGGTCCTTCCGTGTGATTTTTTACTTTTCTAATTTTTCAGTGTTTCTCGACATATTCTGGGTTCTACAGCGTATATTTTTAATTTTCCACGTTTTCAGGGTTTCTAGGCATATTCTGGGTCCTACAGTGTGATTTTCTCATTTTCGACGTTTTTCAATTTTTTTTTTTCCAAATTTGGGTTCTATAGTGTGATTATTCTCATTTTCCATCTTTTTCAGGATTTCTTGCCATATTCTCTGTCCTATAGTGTGAGTTTTGAATTTTCCTTGTTTTTCAGGTTTTCTTGCCATATGAGGGGTCCTTCAGTGTGAATTTTTAATTTTCAACTTTTTTCATGATTCTTGCCATATTCTGTGTCCGACAGTGTGGATTTTTAATTTTCACGTTTTTCAGGGTTTATCTGCATATTCTGGGTCCAGCAGTGTGATTTTCTCATTTTCCACGATTTTCAAGTTTTTTCGCAATTCTTGGGGTACTTCACTGTGAGTTTTTAATTTTCTACTTTTTCAGGGTTTCTCGCCATATTCTGGGTCCTACACCGTGTATTTTTAATTTACCACATTTTCAGGGTTTCTCGGCACATTATGGGTCCTAAAGTGTGATTTTCTCATTTTCGATGCTTTTCAAGTTTTTTCGCAATTCTGGGTCCTACAGTGTGATTATTGTCATTTTCCACCTTTTTCAGTTTTTCTGGCCATATTCGGGGTCCTTCAGTGTGAATTTTTAATTTTCTACTTTTTTCAGGTTTTCTTGCCATATTCTGGGTCCCTCAGTGTGAGTTTTTAATTTTCCTTGTTTTTCAGGTTATCTCTACATATTCTGGGTCCTTCAGTGTGAATTTTTAATTTTCTACTTTTTTCAGGATTTTTCGTCATATTCTGGGACCTACAGTGTGATTTTCTCATTTCCACGTTTTTCAGGTTTTCTTGCCATATTCCAGGTCCTTCAGTGTGAATTTTTAATTTTCACGTTTTTCAGTATTATTTCCATATTTTGCGTAATACAGTGTGAATTTTTAATTTTCCACTTTTTTCATGGTTTCTTGCCATATTCTATGACTGACAGTGTGAATCGTTAATTTTCACGTTATTCAGGGTTTCTTGGCATATTCTCTGTCCTACAGCGTGTATTTTTAATTTTCCACGTTTTTCAGGGTTTTTTGTTATATTCTGGGTCCTACAGTGTGATTTTTCTCATTTACGACATTTTTCAGGTTTTTTTCCCAATTCTGGGTCCTACAGAGTGATTTTCTCATTTTCCACCTTTTTCAGGATTTCTTGACATATTAGGGGTCTTCAGTGTGAGTTTGTAATTTTCTACTTTTTTCAGGGTTTCTAGCCATATTCTGGGTCCTACAGCGTGTATTTTTAATTTTCCACGTTTTTCAGTATTTCTCGCCATATTCTGTGTCCAACAGTGTGAATTTTTAATTTTCACGTTTTTCAGGGTTTCTCTGCATATTCTGGGTACTGCCGTGTGATTTTCTCATTTTCCACTTTTTTCAGGTTTTCTCGCCATATTTGGGGTCCTTCAGTGTGAGTTTTTTATTTTCTAATTTTTCAGTTTTTCTCACCATATTCCAGGTCCTTCTCTGTGAATTTTTAATTTTCCACGTTTTTCAGGTTTTCTGGCATACTCCGGGTCCTTAATTGTGAATTTTTAATATTGCACGTTTTTCAGGTTTTTTCTTCATATTCTGTGTCCTACAGAGTAATTTTCTCATTTCCACGTTTTCCAGGGTTTTTTTTTTTGCCATATTGCAGTTTCTTCAGTGTGAATTTTTAATTTTCTACTTTTTTCAGGTTTTCTCGCCATATTTGGGGTCCTTCAGTGTGAGTTTTTTAATTTTTAATTTTCTACGTTTTTTCAGGTTTTCTGGCATACTCCGGGTCCTTAATTGTGAATTTTTAATATTGCACGTTTTTCAGGTTTTTTGGTCATATTCTGTGTCCTACAGAGTAATTTTCTCATTTACATGTTTTCAGGTTTTTTTTTTTGCCATATTGCAGTTTCTTCAGTGTGAATTTTTAATTTTCAAAGTTTTTCAGTATTTCTCGCCATATTCTGGGTAATATAGTGTGAATTTTTAATTTTCACGTTTTTCAGGGTTTCTCGGCATATTCTGGGTCCTGCAGTGTGATTTTCTAATTTTCCACATTTTTCAGGTTTTCTAGCCATATTTGGGGTCCTTCAGTGTGAGTTTGTAATTTTCTACTTTTTTCAGGATTTCTAGCCATATTCTGGGTCCTAGAGCGTGTATTTTTAATTTTCCACGTTTTTCAGTATTTCTCGCCATATTCTGTGTCTGACAGTGTGAATTTTTGATTTTCACGTTTTTCAGGGTTTCTCTGCATATACTGGGACCTGCCGTGTGATTTTCTCATTTTCCACGTTTTTCAAGTTTTTACGTAATTCTGGGTCCTACAGTGTGATTTTCTCATTTTCCACCTATTTCAGGTTTTCTCGCCATAGTTGGGGTCCTTCAGTATGATGTTTTACTTTTCTAATTTTTCAGGGTTTCTCTCCATATTCTGGGTCCTACATCGTGTATTTTTAATTTTCCACGTTTTTCAGGGTTTCTCAGCATATTCTGGGTCCTACAGTGTGATTTTCTCATTTTCAACATTTGTCAATTTTTTTTTTTTCCAAATCTCGGTCCTACAGTGTGATTATTCTCATTTTCCACCTTTTTCAGGTTTTCTCGCCATATTCTGGGTTCTACAGTGTGAGTTTTGAGTTTTCCTCCTTTTTCAGGTTTTCTTGCCATATTCTGGGTCCTACATAGTGAATTTTGATTTTTCCTCGTTTTTCAGGTTTTATTGCCATGTTTATTTTTAATTTTCTACATTTTTCATGTTCTCTCGCCATATTTGGGTTTCTTCAGTGTGAGTTTTTAATTTTCTAATTTTTCAGGGTTTCTCGACATATTCTGTGTCCTACAGCGTGAGTTTTGAGTTTTCCTCGTTTTTTAGGTTTTCTCGCCATATGCCAGGCACTTTAGTGTTAATTTTTAATTTTCCTCGTTTTTCAGGTTTTTCCATCATATTATGGGTCCTACAGTGTGATTTTTCTCATTTCCACGTTTTTCAGCTTTTCTTGACATATTCCAGGACCTTCGGTGTGAATTTTAAATTTTCCACGTTTTTCAGTATTTCTCTCCATATTCTGTGTCCAACAGTGTGAATTTTTAATTTTCACGTTTTTCAGGGTTTCTTGGCATTTTCTGGGTCCTGCAGTGTGATTTTCTCATTTTCCACATTTATCAGCTTTCTAGCCATATTTGGGGTCCTTCAGTGTGAGTTTGTAATTTTATACTTTTTTCAGGGTTTCTCGCCATATTCTGGGTCCTACAGCGTGTATTTTTAATTTTCCATGTTTTCAGGGTTTCTCGGCATATTCTGGGTCCTACAGTGTGATTTTCTCATTTTCGACGTTTTTCAATTTTTCTTTCCAAATCTGGATTCTATAGTGTGATTATTCTCATTTTCCTTCTTTTTTTTTAGGATTTCTCGCCATATTCTGGGTCCTTTAGTGTGAGTTTTGAATTTTCCTTGTTTTTCAGGTTTTCTTGCCATATAAGGGGTACTTCAGTGTGATTTTTTAATTTTCCACGTTTTCAATATTTCTCGCCATATACTGGGTAATACAGTGTGAATTTTTAATTTTCCACTTTTTTCATGATTCTTGCCATATTCTGTGTCCGACAATGTGAATTTTTAATTTTCACGTTTTTCAGGGTTTATTGGCATATTATGGGTCCAGCAGTGTGATTTTCTCATTTTCCACGATTTTCAAGTTTTTTCGAAATTCTTGGGGTACTTCACTCTGAGATTTTAATTTTCTATTTTTTTCAGGGTTTCTTGCCATATTCTGGGTCCTACACCGTGTATTTTTAATTTACCACGTTTTCAAGGTTTCTCGGCACATTATGGGTCCTACAGTGTGATTTTCTCATTTTATACGCTTTTCAAGTTTTTTCGCAATTCTGGGTCCTACAGTGTGATTATTGTCATTTTCCACCTTTTTCAGTTTTTCTGGCCATATTCGGGGTCCTTCAGTGTGAATTTTTAATTTTCTAATTTTTTCAGGTTTTCTCGCCATATTCTGGGTCCCTCAGTGTGAATTTTTAATTTTCCTCGTTTTTCAGGTTATCTCTACATATTCTGGGTCCTTCAGAGTGAATTTTTAATTTTCTACTTTTTTCAGGTTTTTTCGTCATATTCTGAAACCTACAGTGTGATTTTCTCATTTCCACGTTTTTCAGGTTTTCTTGCCATATTCCAGGTCCTTCAGTGTGAATTTTTAATTTTCACGTTTTTCAGTATTTCTTTCCATATTTTGCATAATACAGTGTGAATTTTTATTTTTCCACTTTTTTCATGGTTTCTCGCCATATTATTTTTCCGACAGTGTGAATCCTTAATTTTCACGTTATTCAGGGTTTCTCGGCATATTCTGTGTCCTGCTGCGTGTATTTTTAATTTTCCATGTTTTTCAGGGTTTTTCGTCATATTCTGGGTCCTACAGTGTGATTTTTCTCAATTACGACATTTTTCAGGTTTTTTCCCAATTCTGGGTTCTACAGAGTGATTTTCTCATTTTCCACCTTTTTCAGGATTTCTCGCCATATTAGGGGTCCTTCAGTGTGAGTTTGTATTTTTCTACTGTTTTCAGGGTTTCTAGCCATATTCTGGGTCCTACAGCGTGTATTTTTAATTTTCCACGTTTTTTAGTATTTCTCGCCATATTCTGTGTCCAACAGTGTGAATTTTTAATTTTCACGTTTTTCAGGGTTTCTCTGCATATTCTGGGTCCTGTCGTGTGATTTTCTTATTTTCCACGTTTTTCAAGTTTTTGCGTAATTCTGGGTTCTACAGTGTGATTTTCTCATTTTCCACCTATTTCAGGTTTTCTCGCCATAGTTGGGGTCCTTCAGTATGATTTTTTACTTTTCTAATTTTTCAGGGTTTCTCTCCATATTCTGTGTCCTACAGCGTGTATTTTTAATTTTCCACGTTTTTCAGGGTTTCTCAGCATATTCTGGGTCCTACAGTGTGATTTTCTCATTTTCAACCTTTTTCAATTTTTTTTTTCCAAATCTTGGTCTTAGAGTGTGATTATTCTCATTTTCCACCTTTTTCAGGTTTTCTCGTCATATTCTGGGTTCTACAGTGTGAGTTTTGAGTTTTCCTCCTTTTTCAGGTTTTCTTGCCATATTCTGGGTCCTACATAGTGAGTTTTGTATTTTCCTCGTTTTTCAGGTGTTATTGCCATGTTCTGGGTCCTTCAGTGTGAATTTTTATTTTTCTACATTTTTCAGGTTCTCTCGCCATATTTGGGTTTCTTCAGTGTGAGTTTTAAATTTTCTAATTTTTCAGGGTTTCTCGACATATTCTGTGTCCTACAGCGTGAGTTTTGAGTTTTCCTCGTTTTTCAGGTTTTCTCGCCATATGCCGGGCACTTTAGAGTTAATTTTTAATTTTCCACGTTTTTCAGGTTTTTCCGTCATATTCTGGGTTCTACAGTGTGATTTTTTTCATTTCCACGTTTTTCAGCTTTTCTTGACATATTCCAGGACCTTCAGTGTGAATTTTAAATTTTCCACGTTTTTCAGTATTTCTCGCCATATTCTATGTCCAATAGTGTGAATTTTTGATTTTCACGTTTTCAGGGTTTCTCGGCACATTATGGGTCCTACAATGTGATTTACTCATTTCGACGCTTTTCAAGTTTTTTCGCAATTCTTGGTCCTACAGTGTGATTATTCTCATTTTCCACGTTTTTCAGTTTTTCTGGCCATATTCGGGGTCCTTCAGTGTGAAATTTTAATTTTCTACTTTTTCAGGTTCTCTCTCCATATTTGGGATCCTTCAGTGTAAGTTTATGATTTTCTAATTTTCAGGATTTCTCAACATATTCAGTGTCCTAGAGCGTGTATTTTTAATTTTCCACGTTCTTCAAGTTTTTTTCGTCATATTCTGGGTCCTGCAGTGTATTTTTCTCATTTTCCACGTTTTTCAAGTTTTTTCATAATTCTGGGTCCTACAGTGTGATTTTCTCATTTTTCAACTTTTTCAGGTTTTCTCGCCATATTTGGGGTCCTTCCGTGTGATTTTTTACTTTTCTAATTTTTCAGTGTTTCTCGACATATTCTGGGTTCTACAGCGTATATTTTTAATTTTCCACGTTTTCAGGGTTTCTAGGCATATTCTGGGTCCTACAGTGTGATTTTCACATTTTCGACGTTTTTCAATTTTTTTTTCCAAATCTGGTTTATATAGTCTGATTATTCTCATTTTCCATCTTTTTCAGGATTTCTCGCCATATTCTCGGTCCTATAGTGTGAGTTTTGAATTTTCTTTTTGTTTTTCAGGTTTTCTTGCCATATAAGGGGTCCTTCAGTGTGATTTTTTAATTTTCCACTTTTTTCATGATTCTTGCCATATTCTGTGTCCGACAGTGTGGATTTTTAATTTTCATGTTTTTCAGGGTTTATCGGCATATTCTGGGTCCAGCAGTGTGATTTTCTCATTTTCCAAGATTTTCAAGTTTGTTCGCAATTCTTGGGGTACTTCACTGTGAGTTTTAAATTTTCTACTTTTTCAGGGTTTCTCGCCATATTCTGGGTCCTACACCGTGTATTTTTAATTTACCACGTTTTCAGGGTTTCTCAGCACATTATGGGTCCTACAGTGTGATTTTCTCATTTTATACGCTTTTCAAGTTTTTTCGCAATTCTGGGTCCTACAGTGTGATTATTGTCATTTTCCACCTTTTTCAGTTTTTCTGGCCATATTCGGGGTCCTTCAGTGTGAATTTTTAATTTTCTACTTTTTTCAGGTTTTCTCCCCATATTCTGGGTCCCTCAGTGTGAGTTTTTAATTTTCCTTGTTTTTCAGGTTATCTCTACATATTCTGGGTCCTTCAGTGTGAATTTTTAGTTTTCTACTTTTTTCAGGTTTTTTCGTCATATTCTGGGACCTACAGTGTGATTTTCTCATTTCCACGTTTTTCAGGTTTTCTTGCCATATTCCAGGTCCTTCAGTGTGAATTTTTAATTTTCACGTTTTTCAGTATTTCTTTCCATATTTTGCGTAATACAGTGTGAATTTTTAATTTTCCACTTTTTTCATGGTTTCTCGCCATATTCTTTGGCCGACAGTGTGAATCGTTAATTTTCACGTTATTCAGGGTTTCTTGGCATATTCTGTGTCCTACAGCGTGTATTTTTAATTTTCCACGTTTTTCAGGGTTTTTTGTCATATTCTGGGTCCTACAGTGTGATTTTTCTCATTTACGACATTTTTCAGTTTTTTTTCCCAATTCTGGGTCCTACAGAGTGATTTTCTCATTTTCCACCTTTTTCAGGATTTCTCGACATATTAGGGGTCTTCAGTGTGAGTTTGTAATTTTCTACTTTTTTCAGGGTTTCTAGCCATATTCTGGGTCCTACAGCGTGTATTTTTAATTTTCCACATTTTTCAGGGTTTCTCAGCATATTCTGGGTCCTACAGTGTGATTTTCTCATTTTCGACGTTTTTCAATTTTTTTTCCAAATCTCAGTCCTACAGTGTGATTATTCTCATTTTCCACCTTTTTCAGGTTTTCTCGCCATATTCTGGGTTCTACACTGTGAGTTTTGAGTTTTCCTCCTTTTTCAGGTTTTCTTGCCATATTCTGGTTCCTACATAGTGAGTTTTGAATTTTCCTCGTTTTTCAGGTTTTATTGCCATGTTCTGGGTCCTTCAGAGTGAATTTTTAATTTTCTACATTTTTCAGGTTCTCTCGCCATATTTGGGTTTCTTCAGTGTGAGTTTTTAATTTTCTAATTTTTCAGGGTTTCTCGACATATTCTGTGTCCTACAGCGTGAGTTTTGAGTTTTCCTCGTTTTTCAGCTTTTCTTGCCATATGCCGGGCACTTTAGAGTTAATTTTTAATTTTCCACGTTTTTCAGGTTTTTCTGTCATATTCTGGGTCCTACAGTGTGATTTTTCTCTTATCAATGTTTTTTAGCTTTTCTTGACATATTCCAGGACCTTCAGTGTGAATTTTAAATTTTCCACGTTTTTCAGTATTTCTCGCCATATTCTGTGTCCAACAGTGTGAATTTTTAATTTTCACGTTTTTCAGGGTTTCTCGGCATATTCTGGGTCCTGCAGTGTGATTTTCTCATTTTTCACATTTTCAGGTTTTCTAGCCATATTTGGGGTCCTTCAGTGTGAGTTTGTAATTTTCTAATTTTTTCAGGGTTTCTCACCATATTGTGGGTCCTACAGCGTGTATTTTTAATTTTCCATGTTTTCAGGGTTTCTAGGCATATTCTGGGTCCTACAGTGTGATTTATTCATTTTCGATATTTTTCAAGTTCTTTCACAATTCTGGGTCCTTCAGTGTGAATTTTTAATTTTCTACTTTTTTCAGGTGGTCTCTCCATATTTGGGGTCCTTCAGTGTAAGTGTATAATTTTCTAATTTTTCAGGATTTCTCAAAATATTCTGTGTCCTAGAGCGTGTATTTTTAATTTTCCAGGTTTTTCAAGTTTATTTCGTCATATTTTGGGTCCTGCAGTGTGATTTTCTCATTTTCCACGTTTTTCAAGTTTTTTCGTAATTCTGGGGCCTACAGTGTGATTTTCTCATTTTTCAACTTTTCAGGTTTTCTCGCCATATTTGGGGTCCTTCCGTGTGATTTTTTACTTTTCTAATTTTTCAGTGTTTCTCGACATATTCTGGGTCCTACAGCGTATATTTTTAATTTTCCACGTTTTCAGGGTTTCTCAGCATATTCTGGGTCCTACAGTGTGATTTTCTCATTCTCGACGTTTTTCAATTTTTTTTTTCCAAATCTGGGTTCTGTAGTGTGATTATTCTCATTTCCTTTTTTTTTTTTTGGATTTCTCGCAATATTCTCGGTCCTATAGTGTGAGTTTTGAATTTTCCTTGTTTTTCAGGTTTTCTTGCCATATGAGGGGTCCTTCAGTGTGAATTTTTAATTTTCCACTTTTTTCATGATTCTTCCCATATTCTGTGTCCGATAGTGTGAATTTTTAATTTTCACGTTTTTCAGGGTTTATTGGCATATTTCCTGGTCCAGCAGTGTGATTT
Source organism: Mus caroli (assembly GCF_978045245.1). NCBI lineage: Eukaryota > Metazoa > Chordata > Mammalia > Rodentia > Muridae > Mus > Mus caroli. The sequence continues at coordinate 35,571 of NW_028227804.1, read as the reverse complement.
TCTTATTTTCCACGATTTTCAAGTTTTTTCGCAATTCTTGGGGTACTTCACTGTGAGTTTTTAATTTTCTACTTTTTTCAGGGTTTCTCGCCATATTCTGGGTCCTACACAGTGTATTTTTAATTTACCACGTTTACAGGGTTTCTAGGCACATTATGGGTCCTACAGTGTGATTTTCTCATTTGACGCTTTTCAAGTTTTTTCGCAATTCTGGGTCCTACAGTTTGATTATTCTCATTTTCCAACTTTTTCAGTTTTTCTGGCCATATTCGGGGTCCTTCAGTGTGAATTTTTAATTTTCTACTTTTTTCAGGTTTTTTCGCCATATTCTGGGTCCCTCAGTGTGAGTTTTTAATTTTCCTCGTTTTTCAGGTTATCTCTACATATTCTGGGTCCTTCAGTGTGAATTTTTAATTTTCCACTTTTTTTAGGTTTTTTTCGTCATATTCTGGGACCTACAGTGTGATTTTCTCATTTCCACGTTTTTCAGGTTTTCTTGCCATATTCCAGGTCCTTCAGTGTGAATTTTTAATTTTCACGTTTTTCAGTATTTCTTTCCATATTTTGCTTAATACAGTGTGAATTTTTAATTTTCCACTTTTTTCATGGTTTCTCTCCATATTCTTTGGCCGACAGTGTGAATCGTTAATTTTCACGTTATTCAGGGTTTCTCGGCATATTCTGTGTCCTACAGCGTGTATTTTTAATTTTCCACGTTTTTCAGGGTTTTTTGTCATATTCTGGGTCCTACAGTGTGATTTTTCTCATTACGAAATTTTTCAGGTTTTTTCCCAATTCTGGGTCCTACAGAGTGATTTTCTCATTTTCCACCTTTTTCAGGATTTCTCGCCATATTAGGGGTCCTTCAGTGTGAGTTTGTAATTTTCTACTTTTTTTAGGGTTTATAGCCATATTCTGGGTCCTACAGCGTGTATTTTTAATTTTCCACATTTTTTCAGTATTTCTTGACATATTCAGTGTCCGACAGTGTGAATTTTTAATTTTCACGTTTTTCAGGGTTTCTCTGCATATTCTGGGTCCTGCCGTGTGATTTTCTCATTTTCCACGTTTTTCAAGTTTTTGCATAATTCTGGGTCCTACAGTGTGATTTTCTCATTTTCCACCTATTTCAGGTTTTCTCTCCATAGTTGGGGTCCTTCAGTATGATTTTTTACTTTTCTAATTTTTCAGGGTTTCTCTCCATATTCTGGGTCCTATAGCGTGTATTTTTAATTTTCCACGTTTTTCAGGGTTTCTCAGCATATTCTGGGTCCTACAGTGTGATTTTCTCATTTTCAACGTTTGTCAATTTTTTTTTTTCCAAATCTCGGTCCTACAGTGTGATTATTCTCATTTTCCACCTTTTTCAGGTTTTCTCGCCATATTCTGGGTTCTACAGTGTGAGTTTTGAGTTTTCCTCCTTTTTCAGGTTTTCTTGCCATATTCTGGGTCCTACATAGTGAGTTTTGAATTTTCCTCGTTTTTCAGATTTTATTGCCATGTTCTGGGTCCTTCAGTGTGAATTTTTAATTTTCTACATTTTTCATGTTCTCTCGCCATATTTGGGTTTCTTCAGTGTGAGTTTTTAATTTTCTAATTTTTCAGGGTTTCTCGACATATTCTGTGTCCTACAGCGTGAGTTTTGAGTTTTCCTCGTTTTTCAGGTTTTCTCGACATATGCCTGACTCTTTAGTGTTAATTTTTAATTTTCCACGATTTTCAGGTTTTTCCGTCATATTCTGGGTCCTACAGTGTGATTTTTCTCATTTCCACGTTTTTCAGCTTTTCGTGACATATTCCAGGACCTTCAGTGTGAATTTTAAATTTTCCACTTTTTTCAGTATTTCTTGCCATATTCTGTGTCCAACAGTGTGAATTTTTAATTTTCACGTTTTTCAGGGTTTATCGGCATTTCTGGGTCCTGTACTGTGATTTTCTCATTTTCCAGGTTTTTCAAGTTTTTTTGTAATTCTGGGTCCTACAGTGTGATTTTCTCATTTTCAACCTTTTTCAGGATTTCTCAACATATTAGAGGTCCTTCAGTGTGAGTTTGTAATTTTCTACTTTTTTCAGGGTTTCTAGCCATATTCTGGGTCCTACAGCGTGTATTTTTAATTTTCCACGTTTTTCAAATTTTTGCGTAATTCTGGGTCCTACAGTGTGATTTTCTCATTTTCCACCTATTTCAGGTTTTCTCTCCATAGTTGGGGTCCTTCAGTATGATTTTTTACTTTTCTAATTTTTCAGGGTTTCTCTCCATATTCTGTGTCCTACAGCGTGTATTTTTAATTTTCCACGTTTTTCAGGGTTTCTCAGCATATTCTGGGTCCTACAGTGTGATTTTCTCATTTTCAACCTTTTTCAATTTTTTTTTTCAAATCTCGGTCCTACAGTGTGATTATTCTCATTTTCCACCTTTTTTAGGTTTTCTCGCCATATTCTGGGTTCTACAGTGTGAGTTTTGAGTTTTCCTCCTTTTTCAGGTTTTCTTGCCATATTCTGGGTCCTACATAGTGAGTTTTGAATTTTCCTCGTTTTTCAGGTTTTATTGCCATGTTCTGGGTCCTTCAGTGTGAATTTTTAATTTTCTACATTTTTCAGGTTCTCTCGCCATATTTGGGTTTCTTCAGTGTGAGTTTTTAATTTTCAAATTTTCAGGGTTTCTCGACATATTCTGTGTCCTACAGCGTGAGTTTTGAGTTTTCCTCGTTTTTCAGGTTTTCTCGACATATGCCTGGCTCTTTAGTGTTAATTTTTAATTTTCCACGTTTTCAGGTTTTTCCGTCATATTCTGGGTCCTACAGTGTGATTTTTCTCATTTCCACGTTTTTCAGCTTTTCTTGACATATTCCAGGACCTTCAGTGTGAATTTTAAATTTTCCACGTTTTTCAGTATTTCTCACCATATTCTGTGTCCAACAGTGTGAATTTTTAATTTTCACGTTTTTCAGGGTTTATCGGCATTTCTGGGTCCTGTAGTGTGATTTTCTCATTTTCCACGTTTTTCAAGTTTTTTCGTAATTCTGGGTCCTACAGTGTGATTTTCTCATTTTCAACCTTTTTCAGGATTTCTCGCCATATTAGGGGTCCTTCAGTGTGAGTTTGTAATTTTCTAATTTTTTCAGGGTTTCTAGCCATATTCTGGGTCCTACAGCGTGTATTTTTAATTTTCCACGTTTTTCAGTATTTCTCGCCATATTCTGTGTCTGACAGTGTGAATTTTTAATTTTCCTCTTTTTTCAGGTTTTATTGCAATATTCCGGGTCTTTTAGTGTGAATTTTTAATTTTCTACTTTTTTTATGTTCTCTCGCCATATTTAGGGTCCTTCAGTGTGAGTTTTTAATTTTTTTTTAAAAAGGATAAGAAAGAAAGAAAGACCAGGCAGGCCTACCATCCTTATCACTGTCTGTATGTCTGTCTGTCTGATCCCCTGGAACTGGAGATGGGCCACCATATAGTTGCTGGTAGTTGATCCCAGGTACTCTGGAAGAGGAGACAATGCTGTTAATTGTTGAGCTTTTAGAGTGGCCCCACCCATCTTTAAATTTTTAGAAGTATATGCGAGGCTGTGTTTATGTACATCATATGCAGACCATAAGAGGGATTTAGATTCTCCAGAATCTGACACCCTCTTCTGGAGTGTCTGAAAGCAGCTACAGTGTACATATATCTAATAAATACATAAATAAATATATAAATAAACATTTTTTTAAAAAGGATAAGAAAGAAAGAAAGACCAGGCAGGCCTGCCATCCTTATCACTGTCTGTATGTCTGTCTGTCTGATCCCCTGGAACTGGAGATGGGCCACCACATAGTTGCTGGTAGTTGATCCCAGGTGATCTGGAAGAGGAGACAATGCTGTTAATTGTTGAGCTTTTACAGTGGCCCAACCCTTCTTTAATATTTTAGAAGTATATGTGAGGCTGTGTTTATGTACATCATATGCAGACCATAAGAGGGATTTAGATTCTCCAGAATCTGACACCCTCTTCTGGAGTGTCTGAACAGCTACAGTGTACTTATATCTAATAATAAATAAATAAATAAATAAATATATAAATAAATAAATAAAAATTTTTTTAAAAAAAGGATAAGAAAGAGAGAAAGACCAGGCAGGTCTGCCATCCTTATCACTGTCTGTCTGTCTGTCTGATCCCTTGGAACTGGAGATGGGCCACCTTTTAGGTGCTGGTAGTTGATCCCAGGTTCTCTGGAAGAGGAGACAATGCTGTTAATTGTTGAGTCCTTTCAGTGGCCCCACCTATTTATAATTTTTAGAAGTATATGTGAGGCTGTGTTTATGTACATCATATTCAGAACATAAGAGGGATTTAGATTCTCTAGAATCTGACACCCTCTTCTGGAGTGTCTGAAGACGGCTACAGTGTACTTATATCTAATAAATACATAAATAAATAAATAAATAAATAAATAAATAAATAAACATTTTTTAAAAAGTATAAGAAATAAAGAAAGACCAGGCAGGCCTGCCATCCATATCTCTGTCTCTCTGTCTGTCTGTCTGTCTGATCCCCTGGAACTGGAGATGGGCCACCATAAGGTGCTGGTAGTTTATCCCAGGTTCTCTGAAAGAGGAGACAATGCTGTTAATTGTTGAGCCCTCTCAGTGGCCCCACCCATCTTTAAATTTTTAGAAGTATATGCAAGGCTGTGTTTATGTACCGAATATGCAGACCATAAGAGGGATTTAGATTCTCCAGAATCTGTCACCCTCTTCTGGAGTGTCTGAAGACAGCTACAGTGTACATATATCTAATAAATACATAAATAAATATATAAATAAACATTTTTTTAAAAAGGATAAGAAAGAAAGAAAGACCAGGCAGGCCTGCCATCCTTATCACTGTCTGTATGTCTGTCTGTCTGATCCCCTGGAACTGGAGATGGGCCACCATATAGTTGCTGGTAGTTGATCCCAGGTACTCTGGAAGAGGAGACAATGCTGTTAATTGTTGAGCTTTTAGAGTGGCCCCACCCTTCTTTAAATTTTTAGAAGTATATGTGAGGCTGTGTTTATGTACATCATATGCAGACCATAAGAGGGATTTAGATTCTCCAGAATCTGACACCCTCTTCTGGAGTGTCTGAACAGCTACAGTGTACTTATATCTAATAATAAATAAATAAATAAATAAATAAATAAATAAACAAACATTTTTTTTAAAAAAGGATAAGAAAGAAAGAAAGACCAGGCAGGCATGCCATCCTTATCACTGTCTGTCTGTCTGTCTGTCTGATCCCCTGGAACTGGAGATGGGCCACCTTTTAGGTGCTGGTAGTTGATCCCAGGTTCTCTGGAAGAGGAAACAATGCTGTTAATTGTTGAGTCCTTTCAGTGGCCCCACCTATTTATAATTTTTAGAAGTATATGTGAGGCTGTGTTTATGTACATCATATTCAGACCATAAGAGGGATTTAGATACTCTAGAATCTGACACCCTCTTCTGGAGTGTCTGAAGACGGCTACAGTGTACTTATATCTAATAAATACATAAATAAATAAATAAATAAATAAATAAATAAATAAACATTTTTTAAAAAGTATAAGAAATAAAGAAAGACCAGGCAGGCCTGCCATCCATATCTCTGTCTCTCTGTCTGTCTGTCTGTCTGATCCCCTGGAACTGGAGATGGGCCACCATAAGGTGCTGGTAGTTTATCCCAGGTTCTCTGAAAGAGGAGACAGTGCTGTTAATTGTTGAGCCCTCTCAGTGGCCCCACCCATCTTTAAATTTTTAGAAGTATATTCAAGGCTGTGTTTATGTACCGAATATGCAGATCATAAGAGGGATTTAGATTCTCCAGAATCTGACACCCTCTTCTGGAGTGTCTGAAGACAGCTACAGTGTACATATATCTAATAAATACATAAATAAATATATAAATAAACATTTTTTAAAAGGATAAGAAAGAAAGAAAGACCAGGCAGGCCTGCCATCCTTAGCACTGTCTGTATGTCTGTCTGTCTGATCCCCTGGAACTGGAGATGGGCCACCATATAGTTGCTGGTAGTTGATCCCAGGTACTCTGGAAGAGGAGACAATGCTGTTAATTGTTGAGCTTTTAGAGTGGCCCCACCCTTCTTTAAATTTTTAGAAGTATATGTGAGGCTGTGTTTATGTACATCATATGCAGACCATAAGAGGGATTTAGATTCTCCAGAATCTGACACCCTCTTCTGGAGTGTCTGAACAGCTACAGTGTACTTATATCTAATAATAAATAAATAAATAAATAAATAAATAAATAAATAAATAAATAAATAAATAAATAAATAAATATATAAATAAACGAACATATTTTAAAAAAAGGATAAGAAAGAAAGAAAGACCAGGCAGGCCTGCCATCCTTATCACTGTCTGTCTGTCTGTCTGTCTGATCCCCTGGAACTGGAGATGGGCCACCTTTTATGTGCTGGTAGTTGATCCCAGGTTCTCTGGAAGAGGAGACAATGCTGTTAATTGTTGAGTCCTTTCAGTGGCCCCACCTATTTATAATTTTTAGAAGTATATGTGAGGCTGTGTTTATGTACATCATATTCAGACCATAAGAGGGATTTAGATTCTCTAGAATCTGACACCCTCTTCTGGAGTGTCTGAAGACGGCTACAGTGTACTTATATCTAATAAATACATAAATAAATAAATAAATGAATAAAGAAACATTTTTTAAAAAGTATAAGAAATAAAGAAAGACCAGGCAGGCCTGCCATCCTTATCTCTGTCTCTCTGTCTGTCTGTCTGTCTGTCTGATCCACTGGAACTGGAGATGGGCCACCATAATGTGCTGGTAGTTTATACCAGGTTCTCTGAAAGAGGAGACAATGCTGTTAATTGTTGAGCCCTCTCAGTGGCCGCACACATCTTTAAATTTTTAGAAGTATATGCGAGGCTGTGTTTATGTACATCATATGCAGACCATAAGAGGGATTTAGATTCTCCAGAATCTGACTCCCTCTTCAGGAGTGTCTAAAGCAGCTACAGTGTACATATATCTAATAAATACATAAATAAATATATAAATAAACATTTTTTTAAAAAGGATAAGAAAGAAAGAAAGACCAGGCAGGCCTGCCATCCTTATCACTGTCTGTATGTCTGTCTGTCTGATCCCCTGGAACTGGAGATGGGCCACCATATAGTTGCTGGTAGTTGATCCCAGGTACTCTGGAAGAGGAGACAATGCTGTTAATAGTTGAGCTTTTAGAGTGGCCCCAACCTTCTTTAAATTTTTAGAAGTATATGTGAGGCTGTGTTTATGTACATCATATGCAGACCATAAGAGGGATTTAGATTCTCTAGAATCTGACACCCTCTTCTTGAGTGTCTGAACAGCTACAGTGTACTTATATCTAATAATAAATAAATAAATAAATAAATAAATAAATAAACATTTTTTTTTTAAAAAGGATAAGAAAGAAAGAAAGACCAGGCATGCCTGCCATCCTTAACACTGTCTGTCTGTCTGTCTGTCTGATCACCTGGAACTGGATGGGGCCTCCTTTTAGGTGCTGGTAGTTGATCCCAGGTTCTCTGGAAGAGGAGACAATGCTGTTAATTGTTGAGTCCTTTCAGTGGCCCCACCTATTTATAATTTTTAGAAGTATATGTGAGGCTGTGTTTATGTACATCATATTCAGACCATAAGAGGGATTTAGATTCTGCAGAATCTGACACCCTCTTCTGGAGTGTCTGAAGACGGCTACAGTGTACTTATATCTAATAAATAAATAAATAAATAAATAAATAAATAAATAAATAAATAAACATTTTTAAAAAAGTATAAGAAATAAAGAAAGACCAGGCAGACCTGCCATCCTTATCTCTGTCTCTCTGTCTCTCTGTCTGTCTGTCTGATCCACTGGAACAGGAGATGGGCCACCATAAGGTGCTGGTAGTTTATCCCAGGTTCTCTGAAAGAGGAGACAATGCTGTTAATTGTTGAGCCCTCTCAGTGGCCCCACACATCTTTAAAATTTTAGAAGTATATGTGAGGCTGTGTTTATGTACATCATATGCAGACCATAAGAGGGATTTAGATTATCCAGAATCTGACACCCTCTTCTGGAGTGTCTGAAGACAGCTACAGTGTACTTATATCTAATAAATACATAAATAAATATATAAATAAACATTTTTTAAAAAGGATAAGAAAGAAAGAAAGACCAGGCAGGCCTGCCATCCTTATCACTGTCTGTATGTCTGTCTGTCTGATCCTCTAGAACTGGAGATGGGCCACCATATAGTTGCTGGTAGTTGATCCCAGGTACTCTGGAAGAGGAGACAATGCTGTTAATTGTTGAGCTTTTAGAGTGGCCCCACCCTTCTTTAAATTTTTAGAAGTATATGTGAGGCTGTGTTTATGTACATAATATGCAGTCCATAAGAGGGATTTAGATTCTCCAGAATATGACACCCTCTTCTGAAGTGTCTGAAGACAGGTACAATGTACTTATATCTAATAAATATATATATAAATAAATAAACATTTTTAAAATGTATAAGAAGAAAGAAAAACCAGGCAGGCCTGCAATCCTGGTCTGTCTGTCTGTATGTATGTATGTCTGATCCCCTGGAACTGGAGATGGGCCACAATATAGTTGCTGGTAGTTGATCCCAGGTCCTCTGGAAGAGGAGACAATGCTGTTAATTGTTGAGCTTTTTCAGTGGCCCCAACCATCTTTAAATTTTTAGAAGTATATGTGAGGCTGTGTTTATGTACATCATATGCAGACCATAAGAGGGATATAGATTCTCCAGAATCTGACACCCTCATCTGGAGAGTCTGTAGACAGCTACAGTGTACTTATATCTAATTAATTAATTAATTAATTAATTAATTAATTAATTAATTAATAAATTAATAAATTAATAAGTAAATAAATAAACATTTTTAAAAAATATAAGAAAGAAAGATAAATCAGGCAGGCCTGCCATCCTTATCTCTGTCTGTCTGTCAGTCTGTCTGATGCCCCGCAACTTGAGATGGGCCACCACATAGTTGCTGGTAGTTGATCCCACGTTCTCTGGAAGAGGAGACAATGGTGTTAATTGTTGAGCCCTTTCAGTGGGCCCACCCATCTTTAAATTTTTAGAAGTATATGTGAGGCTGTGTTTATGTACATCATATGCAGACCATAAGAGGGATTTAGATTCTCCAGAAGATGACACCCTCTTCTAGAGTGTCTGAAGACAGCTACAGTGTACTTATATCTAATAAATACATAAATAAATAAATAAATAAATAAATAAATAAATAAATAAACATTTTTTTAAAAGTATAAGAAATAAAGAAAGACCAGGCAGGCCTCCATCCTTACCTCTGTCAGTCTGTCTGTCTGTCTGTCTGAACCCTTGGAACTGGAGATGGGCCACCATATAGTTGCTGTTAGATGATCCCAGGTTCTCTGGAAGAAGAGACAATGCTGTTAATTGTTGAGCCCTTTCAGTGGCTCCACCTATCTTTAAATTTTTAGAAGTATATGTTAGGCTGTGTTTATGTACATCATATGCAGACCAAAAGAGGGATTTAGATTATCCAGAATCTGACACCCTCTTCTGGAGTGTCTGAGGACAACTACAGTGTACTTATATCTAATAAGTACATAAATAAATAAATAAATAAATAAATAAATAAATAAATAAATAAATAAACATTATTTTAAAAGGATAAGAAAGAAAGAAAAACCAGGCAGGCCTGCCCTTTTTATCTCTGTCTGTCTGTCTGTCTGATCCCCTGGAACTGGAGATGGGCCACCATATAGTTGCTGGTAGTTGATCCCAGGTTCTCTGGAAGAAGAGACAATGCTGTTAATTGTTGAGCCCTTTCAGTGGGCCCAACCATCTTTAATTTTTAGAAGTGTATGTGAATCTGTGTTTATGTCCAACATATAGACCATAAGAGGGATTTAGATTCTCCAGAATCTGACACCCTCTTCTGGAGTGTCTGAAGACAGCCACGGTGTACTTATATCTAATAAATACATAAATAAATAAATAAACATTTTTTAAAAAGGATAAGAAAGAAAGAAAAACCAGGGAGGCCTGCCACCCTTGTCTGTCTGTCTCTTTGTCTGCCTGATCCCCTGGAACTGGAGATGGGCCACCATATAGTTGCTCGTAGTTGATCCCAGGTTCTCTGGTAGAGGAGACAATGCTGTTAATTGTTGAGCCCTTTCAGTGGCCCCACACATCTTTAAATTTTTAGAAGTATTTGCGAGGCTGTGTTTATGTACCGAATATGCAGACCATAAGAGGGATTTAGATTCTCCAGAATCTGACACCCTCTTCTGGAGTGTCTGAAGACAGCTACAGTGTACTTATATCTAATAAATTCATAAATAAACAAATAAACATTTTTAAAAAAGGATAATAAAGAAAGAGAGACCAGGCAGGCCTGCCATCCTTGTCTGTCTGTCTGTCTGTCTGATCCCCTGGAACTGGAGATGGGCCACCATATAATTGCTGGTAGTTGATCCCAGGTTCTCTGGAAGAGGAGTCAGTGCTGTTAATTGTTGAGCCCTTTCAGTGGCCCCACCCAACTTTAAATTTTTAGAAGTATATGTGAGGCTGTGTTCATGTACATCATATGCAGACCATAAGAGGGATATAGATTCTCCAGAATCTGACACCCTCTTCGGGAGTGTTTGAAGACAGCTACAGTGTACTTATATCTAATAAATACATACTTAAATTAATAAACATTTTTTTAAAAGGATAAGAAAGAAGGAAAGACAAGGTAGGCCTGCCTTCCTTAACTCTATCTGTCTGTATGTCTGTCTCTCTGTCTGATCCCCTGGAACTGGAGATGGGCCACCATATAGTTGCTGGTAGTTGATCCCAGGTTCTCTATAAGAGGAGACAATGCTGTTAATTGTTGATCCCTTTCATTGGACCCACACATCTTTATATTTTTAGATGTAAATGTGAGGCTGTGTGTATGTACATCATATGCAGACCATAAGAGGGATATAGATTCTCCAGAATCTGACACCCTCTTCTGGAGTGTCTGAAAACAGCTACAGTGTACGTATATCTAATAAATAAATAAATAAATAAATAAATAAACAAACAAACATTTTTTAAAAGGGATAAGAAAGAAAGAAAAAACAGGCAGGCCTGCCATCCTTGTCTGTCTTTCTCTCTGTCTGTCTGTCTTGCCTAGCCCCTTCAGTATCCTAGCCTAGTCCCTTGCCTTGACTAGCCCAGCCCCTTGCCTAGCCTAGCCTAGCCCAGCCCTGCCTTGCCTATCCCTGCCTATCCCTGTCTTTAACCAGGCTGGCCTCGAACTCAGAAACTGACTGCCTCTGCCTCCAGAGTGCTCTCATTAAGAGCTCGAGCCACCACTGACTGTTGGGTTTTCTAAGTCTTACATAGGTATGGTCTGTTTCTCAGCTGTGAAACCCTAATTAACACATGTAGTCTGTCCTAGGTCAGCCATAGCTACAGACTGAGGCCTTTACTAAAACAAAACAAAAGAAAACAAAAAATAGAAATAATAAAATAAATAAATTAAGCAACCACATGATATCTTTTCTTTCTTTCAATGATACTCAGAGCTTGAAGCAGTTCACCCATGAGACCTCAGCTCCGGACATTGAGGCTCTTTCCCTAACAAGTATTATGGCTGAACCTGAGGGCTTCTACTGCTGATTTGTGTCCCCCACTTTAAAAAAATAGTTGTTTTCAAAGGCTGCAGGTTCTTAGCCCTGTTCCTTGTTACAGTTGAGACACAGCCCTGAAAGTTCAGTGGTAGATAAAGGCACTGAGAAGGGCTTCCTATAGACATCAAAGACCAAGTCTTTGTTTTTAAAAAGTTAATCTGGATTCCCCCACCCCCTGGCATCCTTAGAATTCCTAGAAAGGAAGGCAGGGACCTGGGCAGAAGGGTGCAAGGATACTGGTGTTTGTAAGTGGTAACAGAAAGCTTTCTCTTGTTGGTACCCTACCCCAAGTTACACTGTCACTTCTTTTTCCTAGTTGTTGTTTTGTAGGTTTGTATTCTCAACATAGACCCTTTTCCTTCCTAACCTTGGCTGTCCTGAACCTTACTGTCCTTGAACTCAGTGATTTGCCTGTCTTGCTGGGATGAAACTGTGAGCTACCATCCAGAAGGAAGCACCCTGCTGAGGTTAGATTGGGGTCTCTCCCATTTTCCTCTATGAACATGAATATGGCAGGCCTGTTCTTTCTTTTTTACTTTTCCTTTTCTTTTTAAGATTTATTTATTTATTATATTTAAGTATGCTGTAGCTATCTTCAGACAGTCCAGAAGAGGGTGTCAGATTCTGAAGAATCTAAATCATTTTTATTGTCTGCATATGATGTATATAAACACAGCCTCACATATACTCAAAAAAAAGAAAGATGTGGCTACAGAGAGGGCTCAACAATTAAGAGCATTGTCTCCTCTTCCAGAGAACCTGGGCTCAATTACCAGTATTATATATGGTGGCCCATCTCCAGTTCCAGGGGATCTAATACTCTGTTCTGGAGTCTGTGGGCACAGCATACACATGCCAAACATTCTTACACAATCATTGAGAGAGGAGAGAGAGGGGTTGAGAGAGAGGGGAGGTAATCATACCTCCTGACGAGTTTGAAGACCTGAGCTTCATCACTCACACAAATAAATAAATGCAAAATATTTTTTTATAAATAAACTCTGCCATTGCCCTTTAAAAATTCCTAGAAAACAAGTTTTATAAGCAACAGTTATATTTACTATATCTAAAGGACAGTCATGAGCATATTCAATAAATAGAAAAAGGCCTGTTAGTCTTAGAAATGGAAAAGACAAACCAAGGAAGGTTTGCAATTACATAATGAGGCAGCTCAGCCCAGCTCTAAGGTTGGAAATAAGACTCGAGAATAGGATACACCTGAAGACAGCCAGCCATTGTTTTTTGTTTTGGAGGCTGAAAGGATACACCTGAAGACAGCCAATGCTGTGTGATGGTGATCTGGTATTTTTTTTTTATTTTTTAAAAACTTTAACACTTTTTATAAAACTTTTATAAAAACTTTTTATTATAAACTTTTCTTTCTTTCTTTCTTTCTTTCTTTCTTTCTTTCTTTCTTTCCTCACCCTAGCCCCTACCCTAGCCCTGTCTTTCACCAGGGTGGCCTCAAACTCAGAAACTGACTGCCTCTGCCTACAGAGTGCTCTCATTAAGAGCTTGAGCCACCACTGAATGTAGGGTTTTCTAAGCCTTACCTTGCTCTTGGTGTCTGTTCTCAGCTGTGAAACCCTAATTAACAGAAGTAGGCAGTCCTGGGTCAGCCAGAGTACAGACTGAGGACTTCCCTAAAAACAAATAAAACAAAACAAAACAACAAATAGAAATAATAAAATACATAAATTAAACAACCACAGCATAGCTTTTCTCTATCTAGGTGGTACTCAGAAATTCCAGCAGTTGTCCTGTGACACCTAAGCTCAGTATATGTGAGGCTGTGTTTATGTACATCATATGCAGACCATAAGAGGGATTTACATTCTCCAGAATCTGACACCCTCCTCTGGAGTGTCTAAAGAAAGCTACAGTGTACTTATATCTAAGAAATACATAAATAAATAAATAAATAAATAAATAAATAAATAAATAAATAAATAAATATTTTTTAAAAAGGATAAGAAAGAAAGAAAGAAAGACCAGTCAGGCCTGCCATCCTTATCTCTGTCTGTCTGTCTGTCTGTCTGTCTGATCCCCTGGAACTGGAGATGGGCCACCTTGTAGGTGCTGGTATTTGATCCCAGGTTCTCTGGAAGAGGAGATAATGCTGTTAATTGTTGAGCCCTTTCAGTGGCCCCACCCATTTTTAATTTTTAGAAGTATATGTGAGGCTGTGATTATGTACATCATATTCAAACCATAAGAGGGATTTAGATTCTCCAGAATCTGACACCCTCTTCTGGAGTGTCTGAAGACGGCTACAGTGTACTTATATCTAATAAATACATACATAAATAAATAAATATATAAATAAATAAATAAACATTTTTTAAAAAGTAAAAAAATAAAGAAAGACCAGGCAGGCCTGCCATCCTTATCTCTGTCTCTCTGTCTGTCTGTCTGTCTGATCCAATGGAACTGGAGATGGGCCACCATAAGGTGCTGGTAGTTTATCCCAGGTTCTCTGAAAGAGGAGACAATGCTGTTAATTGTTGAGCCCTCTCACTGGCCCCACACATCTTTAAATTTTTAGAAGTATATGTGAGGCTGTGTTTATGTACATCATATGAAGACCATAAGAGGGATTTAGATTATCCAGAATCTGACACCCTCTTCTGGAGTGTCTGAAGACAGCTACAGTGTACTTATATCTAATAAATACATAAATAAATAAATAAATAAATAAATAAATAAATAAATAAACATTTTTTTAAAGGATATGAAAGAAAGAAAGACCAGGCAGGCCTGAAATCCTTAGCACTGTCTGTATGTCTGTCTGTCTAATCCCCTGGAACTGGAGATGGGCCACCATATAGTTGCTGGTAGTTGATCCCAGGTACTCTGGAAGAGGAGACAATGCTGTTAATTGTTGAGCTTTTAGAGTGGCCCCACCCTTCTTTAAATTTTTAGAAGTATATGTGAGGCTGTGTTTATGTACATCATATGCAGACCATAAGAGAGATTTAGATTCTCCAGAATCTGACACCCTCTTCTGGAGTGTCTGAACAGCTACAGTGTACTTATATCTACTAAATACATAAATAAATAAATAAATAAATAAATAAACATTTTTTTAAAAGGATAAGAAAGAAAGAAAGAAAGACCAGGCAGGCCTGCCATCCATATCTCTGCCTGTCTGTCTGTCTGTCTATCTGATCCCCGGGAACTGGAGATGGGCCACCATATAGTTGCTGGTAGTTGATCCAAGGTTCTCTGGAAGAGGAGACAATGCTCTTAATTGTTGAGCCCTTTCAGTGGCCCCACACTTCTTTAAATATTTAGAAGTATATGTGAGGCTGTGTTTATGTACATCATATTCAGATTATAAGAGGATTTAGATTCTCCAAATCTGACACCCTCTACTGGAGTGTCTGAAGACAGCTACACTGTACTTATATATAATAAAAACATAAATAAATAAATAAATAAATAAATAAATAAATAAATAAATAAACATTTTTTAAAAAGGATAAGAAAGAAAGAAAGACCAGGCAGGCCTGCCATCCTTATCTCTGTCTATCTGTCTGTCTGTCTGATCCCCTGGAACTGGAGATGGGCTACCATATAGTTGCTGGTAGTTGATCCCAGGTACTCTGGAAGAGGAGACAATGCTGTTAATTGTTGAGCTTTTAGAGTGGCCCCACCCTTCTTTAAATTTTTAGAAGTATATGTGAGGCTGTGTTTATGTACATCATATGCAGACCATAAGAGGGATTTAGATTCTCCAGAATCTGACACCTTCTTCTGGAGTGTGTGAACAGCTACAGTGTACTTATATCTACTAAATACATAAATAAATAAATAAATAAATAAATAAATAAATAAATAAATAAATAAATATTTTTTAAAAAGTATAAGACAGAAAGAAAGACCAGGCATGCCTGCCATCCATAACTGTCTGTCTGTCTGTCTATCTGATCTCTGGGAACTGGAGATGGGCCACGAATAGTTGCTGGTAGTTGATCCCAGGTCTTCTGAAGAGGAGACAATGCTGTTAATTGTTCAGCCCTTTCAGTGGCCCCACCCATCTTTAAATTTCTAGAAGTAAATATGATGCTGTGTTTATGTACATCATATTCAGACCATTAAAGAGGGATTTATATTCTCCAGAATCTGACACCGTCTTTTGGAGTGTCTATGACGGATACAGTGTACTTATATCTAATAAATACATAAATAAAGAAATAAACATTTTTTAAAAACGATAAGAAAGAAAGAAATACCAGGCAGGCCTGCCATTCTTATCTCTGTCTGTCTGTCTGTCTGTGTGATCCTCTGGAACTGGATATGGGCCACCATAGAGTTGCTTGTAGTTCATCCCCGGTTCTCTTGAAGAGGAGACAATGCTGTTAATTGTTGAGCCCTTTCAGTGGCCCCACCCATCTTTAAATTTTTAGAAGTATATGTGAGGCTGTGATTATGTACCGAATATGCAGACCATAAGAGGGATTTAGATTCTCCAGAATCTGACACCCTCTTCTGGAGTGTCTGAAGACAGCTACAGTGTACTTATATCTAATAAATTCATAAATAAACAAATAAACATTTTTAAAAAAGGATAATAAAGAAAGAGAGACCAGGCAGGCCTGCCATCCTTATATCTGTCTGTCTGTCTGTCTGTCTGATCCCCTGGAACTGGAGATGGGCCACCATATAGTTGCTGGTAGTTCATCCCAGGTTCTCTGGAAGAGGAGACAATGCTGTTAATTGTTGAGCCCTTTCAGTGACCCCACCAATCTTTAAATTTTTAGAAGTATATGTGAGACTGTGTTTATGTACATCATATGCAGACCATAAGAGGGATTTAGATTCTTCAGAATCTGACACCCTCTTCTGGAGTGTCTGAAGACAGCTACAGTGTACTTATATCTAATAAATACATAAATAAATAAATAAATAAATAAATAAATAAATAAATAAATAAATAAACAAACATTTTTTAAAAGGGATAAGAAAGAAAGAAAAACCAGGCAGGCCTGCCATCCTTGTCTGTCTTTCTCTCTGTCTGACTGTCTTGCCTAGCCCCTTGAGTAGCCTAGCCTAGTCCCTTGCCTTGACTAGCCCAGCCCCTTGCCTAGCCTAGCCTAGCCCAGCCCTGCCTTGCCTATCCCTGCCTATCCCTGTCTTTAAACAGGCTGGCCTCGAACTCAGAAACTGACTGCCTCTGCCTCCAGAGTGCTCTCATTAAGAGCTCGAGCCACCACTGACTGTTGGGTTTTCTAAGTCTTACATAGGTATGGTCTGTTTCTCAGCTGTGAAACCCTAATTAACACATGTAGTCTGTCCTAGGTCAGCCATAGCTACAGACTGAGGCCTTTTCTAAAACAAAACAAAAGAAAACAAAAAATAGAAATAATAAAATAAATAAATTAAGCAACCACATGATATCTTTTCTTTCTTTCAATGATACTCAGAGCTTGAAGCAGTTCACCCATGAGACCTCAGCTCCGGACATTGAGGCTCTTTCCCTAACAAGTATTATGGCTGAACCTGAGGGCTTCTACTGCTGATTTGTGTCCCCCACTTTAAAAAAATAGTTGTTTTCAAAGGCTGCAGGTTCTTAGCCCTGTTCCTTGTTACAGTTGAGTCACAGCCCTGAAAGTTCAGTGGTAGTTAAAGGCACTGAGAAGGGCTTCCTATAGACATCAAAGACCAAGTCTTTGTTTTTAAAAAGTTAATCTGGATTCCCCCACCCCCTGGCATCCTTAGAATTCCTAGAAAGGAAGGCAGGGACCTGGGCAGAAGGGTGCAAGGCTACTGGTGTTTGTAAGTGGTAACAGAAAGCTTTCTCTTGTTGGTACCCTACCCCAAGTTACACTGTCACTTCTTTTTCCTAGTTGTTGTTTTGTCGGTTTGTATTCTCAACATAGACCCTTTTCCTTCCTAACCTTGGCTGTCCTGAACCTTACTGTCCTTGAACTCAGTGATTTGCCTGTCTTGCTGGGATGAAACTGTGAGCTACCATCCAGAAGGAAGCACCCTGCTGAGGTTAGATTGGGGTCTCTTCCATTTTCCTCTATGAACATGCATATGGCAGGCCTGTTCTTTCTTTTTTACTTTTCCTTTTCTTTTTAAAGATTTATTTATTTATTATATTTAAGTATGCTGTAGCTATCTTCAGACAGTCCAGAAGAGGGTGTCAGATTCTGAAGAATCTAAATCATTCTTATTGTCTGCATATGATGTATATAAACACAGCCTCACATATACTCAAGAAAAAAAAAAAAGAAAGAAAGATGTGGCTACAGAGAGGGCTCAACAATTAAGAGCATTGTCTCCTCTTCCAGAGAACCTGGGCTCAATTACCAGTATTATATATGGTGGCCCATCTCCAGTTCCAGGGGATCTAATACTCTGTTCTGGAGTCTGTGGGCACAGCATACACATGCCAAACATTCTTACACAATCATTGAGAGAGGAGAGAGAGGGGTTGAGAGAGAGGGGAGGTAATCATACCTCCTGACGAGTTTGAAGACCTGAGCTTCATCACTCACACAAATAAATAAATGCAAAATATTTTTTTATAAATAAACTCTGCCATTGCCCTTTAAAAATTCCTAGAAAACAAGTTTTATAAGCAACAGTTATATTTACTATATCTAAAGGACAGTCATGAGCATATTCAATAAATAGAAAAAGGCCTGTTAGTCTTAGAAATGGAAAAGACAAACCAAGGAAGGTTTGCAATTACATAATGAGGCAGCTCAGCCCAGCTCTAAGGTTGGAAATAAGACTCGAGAATAGGATACACCTGAAGACAGCCAGCCATTGTTTTTTGTTTTGGAGGCTGAAAGGATACACCTGAAGACAGCCAATGCTGTGTGATGGTGATCTGGTATTTTTTTTTTTAATTTTTAAAAACTTTAACACTTTTTATAAAACTTTTATATAAACTTTTCTTTCTTTCTTTCTTTCTTTCTTTCTTTCTTTCTTTCTTTCTTTCTTTCCTCACCCTAGCCCCTACCCTAGCCCTGTCTTTCACCAGGGTGGCCTCAAACTCAGAAACTGACTGCCTCTGCCTACAGAGTGCTCTCATTAAGAGCTTGAGCCACCACTGAATGTAGGGTTTTCTAAGCCTTACCTTGCTCTTGGTGTCTGTTCTCAGCTGTGAAACCCTAATTAACACAAGTAGGCAGTCCTGGGTCAGCCAGAGCTACAGACAGAGGACTTCTCTAAAAACAAATAAAACAAAACAAAACAACAAATAGAAATAATAAAATACATAAATTAAGCAACCACAGCATAGCTTTTCTCTATCTAGGTGGTACTCAGAAATTCCAGCAGTTGGCCTGTGACACCTCAGCTCAGTATATGTGAGGCTGTGTTTATGTACATCCTATGCAGACCATAAGAGGGATTTACATTCTCCAGAATCTGACACCCTCCTCTGGAGTGTCTAAAGAAAGCTACAGTGTACTTATATCTAAGAAATACATAAATAAATAAATAAATAAATAAATAAATAAATAAATAAATATTTTTTAAAAAGGATAAGAAAGAAAGAAAGACCAGGCAGTCCTGCCATCTTTATCTCTGTCGGTCTGTCTGTCTGTCTGATCCCCTGGAACTGGAGATGGGCCACATTGTAGGTGCTGGTAGTTGATCCCAGGTTTTCTGGAAGAGGAGACAATGCTGTTAATTGTTGAGCCCTTTCAGTGGACCCACCCATTTTAAATTTTTGAAGTATATGTGAGGCTGTGTTTATGTACATCATATTCAGACCATAAGAGGGATTTAGATTCTCCAGAATCTGACACCATCTTCTGGAGTGTCTGAAGACGGCTACAGTGTACTTATATCTAATAAATAAATAAATAAATAAATAAATAAATAAATAAATAAACATTTTTTAAAAGTATAAGAAATAAAGAAAGACCAGTCAGGCCTGCCATCCTTATCTCTGTCTCTCTGTCTGTCTGTCTGTATGATCCACTGGAACTGGAGATGGGCCACCATAAGGTGCTGGTAGTTTATCCCAGGTTCTCTGAAAGAGGAGACAATGCTGTTAATTGTTGAGCCCTCTCAGTGGCCCCACACATCTTTAAATTTTTAGAAGTATATGTGAGGCTGTGTTTATGTACATCATATGCAGACCATAAGAGGGATTTAGATTCTCCAGAATCTGACACCCTCTTCTGGAGTGTCTGAAGACAGCTACAGTGTACTTATATCTAATAAATACATAAATAAATATATAAATAAACATTTTTTTAAAAAGGATAAGAAAGAAAGAAAGACCAGGCAGGCCTGCCATCCTTATCACTGTCTGTATGTCTGTCTGTCTGATCCCCTGGAACTGGAGATGGGCCACCATATAGTTGCTGGTAGTTGATCCCAGGTACTCTGGAAGAGGAGACAATGCTGTTAATTGTTGAGCCCTTTCAGTGGCCCCACACTTCTTTAAATATTTAGAAGTATAAGTGAGGCTGTGTTTATGTACATCATATTCAGATTATAAGAGGATTTAGATTCTCCAGAATCTGACACCCTCTACTGGAGTGACTGAAGACAGCTACAGTGTACTTATATATTATAAATACATAAGTGAATAAATAAATAAATAAACATTTTTTAAAAAGGATAAGAAAGAAAGTAAGACCAGGCAGGCCTGCCATCCTTCTCTCTGTCTGTCTGTCTGTCTGTCTGTCTGATCCCCTGGAACTGGAGATGGGCCACCATATAGTTGCTGGTAGTTGATCCCAGGTTCTCTGTAAGAGAAGACAATGCTGTTAATTGTTGAGCCCTTTCAGTGGCCCCACCCATTTTTAATTTTTAGAAGTATATGTGATGCTGTGTTTATGTACATCATATTCAGACCATAAGAGGGATTTAGATACTCTAGAATCTGTCACCCTCTTCTGGAGTGTCTGAAGACGGCTACAGTGTACTTATATCTAATACATACATAAATAAATAAATAAATAAATAAATAAATAAATAAATAAATAAACATTTTTTAAAAAGTATAAGAAATAAAGAAAGACCAGGCAGGCCTGCCATCCTTATCTCTGTCTCTCTGTCTGTCTGTCTGTCTGATCCACTGGAACTGGAGATGGGCCACCATAAGGTGCTGGTAGTTTATCCCAGGTTCTCTGAAAGAGGAGACAATGCTGTTAATTGTTGAGCCCTCTCAGTGGCCCCACACATCTTTAAATTTTTAGAAGTATATGTGAGGCTGTGTTTATGTACATCATATGCAGACCATAAGAGGGATTTAGATTCTCCAGAATCTGACACCCTCTTCTGGAGTGTCTGAAGACAGCTACAGTGTACTTATATCTAATAAATACATAAATAAATATATAAATAAACATTTTTAAAAAAGGATAAGAAAGAAAGAAAGACCAGGCAGGCCTGCCATTTTTATCACTGTCTGTATGTCTGTCTGTCTGATCCCCTGGAACTGGAGATGGGCCACCATATAGTTGCTGGTAGTTGATCCCAGGTACTCTGGAAGAGGAAACAATGCTGTTAATTGTTGAGCTTTTAGAGTGGCCACACCCTTCTTTAAATTTTTAGAAGTATATGTGAGGCTGTGTGGGGCCACTGAAAGTCACATAGAGAGACAGAGAGAGACAGAGAGAGACAAAGAAAGACAGAGAGAGACATAGAGAGACAGAGAGATACATTGAGAGAGACAGAGAGACAGAGAGAGACACAGAGAGAGACACAGAGAGACACAGAGAGAGACACACAGAGAGACAGAGAGAGATAGAGATAGAGACAGAGAGAGACAGAGAGAGACAGAGAGACAGAGAGAGAGACAGAGAGAGACAGAGAAAGACAGAGTGAGACAGAGAGACACAGAGAGAGACAGAGACACAGAGTGAGAAAGAGAGAGAGACAGAGAGAGACAGAGAGAGAGACAGAGAGAGAGACAAAGAGATACAGAGAGAGACAGAGTGAGACAGAGAGAGACAGAGAGAGAGACAGAGAGAGACAAAGAAAAACACAGAGAGACAGAGAGAGACAGAGAGAGACAGAGAGAGACAGAGAGAGACAGAGAGAGACAAAGAAAAACACAGAGAGAGACAGAGAGAGACAGAGAGATACAGAGAGAGTCAGAGAGACAGAGAGAGACAGAGTTAGAGACAGAGAGAGACAGAGAGAGAAACAGAGAGAGACAGAGACACACAGAGAGAGACACAAAGAGAGACAGAGAGAGAGACACAGAGAGACAGAGACAGACAGAGAGAGACAGAGAGAGACAGAGATAGAGACAGAGAGAGACAGAGAGAGATAGAGAGAGACACAAAGAGACAGAGAGAGACAGAGAGAGACAAAGAAAGACAGAGAGAGACAGAGAGAGACAGAGAGATACAGAGAGAGAGACAGAGAGAGACAGAAAGATACAGAAGGACAGAGAGAGACAGAGAGAGACAGAGAGACAGAGATAGAGACAGAGAAAGACAGAGAGAGACACAGAGAGAGACTGATGGAGACAGAGAGAGAGACACAGAGAGACATAGAAGAGACAAAGAAAGTCACAAGAGAGACAGAAAGAGTCAGACATAGAGACAAAGAAAGACAGAGGGAGATACTGAGAGAGAGAGACAGAGAGAGACAGAGAGATACAGACAGAGAGACAAAGAGAGACAGAGAGAGACAGAGAGAAAGAGAGAGACAGAGAGAGTCAGAGAGAGACAGAGATAGAGACAGAGAGAGACAGAGAGAGGGACAGAGAGAGACAGAGACAGAGTGAGAAATACAGAGAGAGACAGAGATAGAGAGAGAGACAGAGAGAGACAGAGAGAGAGACAGAGACAGAGACAGAGAGAGAGAGAGAGACAGAGAGAGACAGAGTGAGACACAGAAAGAGAGAGGCAGAGAGAGACAAAGAAAGACACAGAGAGAGACATATAGAGAAAGAGAGATACATTGAGAGAGACATAGAGAGACAGAGAGAGACAGAGATAGAGACAGAGAGAGACAGAGAGAGACACAGAGAGAGACAGAGAGACACAGAGAGACACAGAGAGAGACACAGAGAGACACAGAGAGAGACAGAGATAGACATAGACAGACAGAGACAGACAGAGAGAGACAGAGAGAGACAGAGATAGAGACAGAGAGAGACAGAGAGTGAGACAGAGAGAGACAGAGAGAGAGACACCGAAAGACAGAGAGATACAGAGAGAGACAATGAAAGGCACAGAGAGAGACTAAGAGAGACAGAGAGAGACAGAGAGAGACAGAGAGAGACAGAGAGAGACAAAAAAAGACACAGAGAGAGACAGAGAGCGATATAGATAGAGAAAAAGAAAGACAGAGAGAGACACAGAGAGAGAGACAGAGAGAGACAGAGAGATACAGAGAGAGAGACAAAGAGAGACAGAGAGAGAGACAGAGAGAGACAGAGTGAGACAGAGAGAGAGAGAGACTGAGAGAGACAAAGAAAGACACAGAGAGAGACATAGAGAGACAGAGAGATACATTGAGAGAGACAGAGAGAGACAGAGATAGACAGAGAGAGACAGAGAGAGACACAGAGAGAGACAGAGAGACACAGAGAGACACAGAGAGAGACACAGAGAGACACAGAGAGAGACACAGAGAGACACAGAGAGACACAGAGAGAGACAGAGAGAGAGACAGAGAGAGACAGAGAGAGACAGAGACAGACAGAGACAGACAGAGAGAGACAGAGAGAGAGACAGAGACAGACAGAGAGACAGAGAGAGAGACAGAGAGAGACAGAGAGAGACAGAGTGAGACAGAGAGAGACACAGAGTGAGACAGAGATACACAGAGTGAGAAAGAGAGAGAGACATAGAGAGAGAAAGAGAGAGAGACAGAGAGAGAGACAGAGAGAGACAGAGAGAGACAGAGTGAGACAGAGAGAGAAACAGAGAGAGACAGAGAGAGACAGAGAGATACAGAGAGAGAGACAGAGAGAGACATAAAGAGTCAGAAGGACAGAGAGAGACAGAGAGAGACAGAGATAGAGACAGAGAAAGACAGAGAGAGACACAGAGAGAGACAGAGAAAGACAGAGAGAGACAGAGAGTGAGACAGAGAGAGACAGAGAGAGACAAAGAAAGACACAGAGAGAGACAGAGCGAGACAGAGATAGAGACAGAGAAAGAGAGAGACACAGAGAGAGAGAGAGACAGAGAGATACAGAGAGAGAGACAGAGAGAGACAGAGAGAGACAGAGAGAAAGAGAGAGACAGAGAGAGTCAGAGAGAGACAGAGATAGAGACAGAGTGAGACAGAGACAGAGTGAGAAAGACAGAGAGAGACAGAGATAGAGAGAGAGAGACAGAGAAAGACACAGAGAGTGACAGAGAGAGACAGAGAGAGACAGAGAGAGACAAAGAGAGACATAGAGAGACAGAGAGATACATTGAGAGAGACAGAGAGACACAGAGAGACACAGAGAGAGACACAGAGAGACACACAGAGAGACACACAGAGAGACAAAGACAGACAGAGAGAGACAGAGAGAGACAGAGAGAGACAGAGATAGAGACAGAGAGAGACAGAGAGAGACAGAGAGACAGAGAGAGAGACAGAGAGAGACAGAGTGAGACAGAGAGAGACACAGAGTGAGACAGAGATACACAGAGTGAGAAAGAGAGAGAGACATAGAGAGAGACAGAGAGAGAGACACAGAGAGAGACAGAGAGAGACAGAGAGAGACAGAGTGAGACAGAGAGAGAAACAGAGAGAGACAGAGAGAGACAAGAAAAACACAGAGAGACAGAGAGAGACAGAGAGAGACAGAGAGAGAGACAGAGAGAGACAAAGAAAAACACAGAGAGACAGAGAGAGAGACAGAGAGAGAGACACAGGGAGACAGAGACAGACAGAGAGAGACAGAGAGAGACAGAGAGAGACAGAGATAGAGAAAGAGAGAGACAGAGAGAGACAGAGAGAGAGACACAGAGAGACAGAGAGAGACAGAGAGAGACAAACAAAGACACAGAGAGACAGAGAGAGACAGAGAGAAACAGAGAGAGAGACAGAGAGAGACAGAAAGATACAGAAGGACTGAGAGAGACAGAGAGAGACAGAGAGACAGAGAGACAGAGATAGAGACAGAGAAAGACAGAGAGAGACACAGAGAAAGACTGAGGGAGACAGAGAGAGAGACAGAGAGAGACATAGAAGAGACAAAGAAAGACACAGAGAGAGACAGAGAGAGTCAGACATAGAGACAAAGAAAGACAGAGAAAGACACTGAGAGAGAGAGACAGAGAGAGACAGAGAGATACAGAGAGAGAGACAAAGAGAGACAGAGAGAGACAGAGAGAAAGAGAGAGACAGAGAGAGTCAGAGAGAGACAGAGATAGAGACAGAGAGAGACAGACAGAGGGACAGAGAGAGACAGAGACAGAGTGAGAAATACAGAGAGAGACAGATTTAGAGAGAGAGACAGAGAGAGACAGAGAGAGAGACAGAGACAGAGAGAGAGACAGAGACAGAGAGAGACAGAGTGAGACACAGAGAGAGAGAGAGACAGAGAGAGACAAAGAAAGACACAGAGAGAGACATACAGAGGCAGAGAGATACATTAAGAGAGACATAGAGAGACAGAGAGAGACAGAGAGAGACAGAGATAGAGACAGAGAGAGACAGAGAGAGACAGAGAGAGACAGAGAGATAGACAGAGAGAGACAGAGAGAGACAATGAAAGACATAGAGAGAGACACAGAGACACAGAGAGACACAGAGAGAGAGACAGAGAGAGACAGAAAGAGTCAGAAGGACAGAGAGAGACAGAGAGAGATAGAGATAGAGACAGAGAAAGACAGAGAGAGACACAGAGACAGAGACAGAGAGAGAGACAGAGAGAGACAGAGTGAGACACAGAAAGAGAGAGACAGAGAGAGACAAAGAAAGACACAGAGAGAGACATAGAGAGACAGAGAGATACATTGAGAGAGACATAGAGAGACAGAGAGAGACAGAGATAGAGACAGAGAGAGACAGAGAGAGAAACAGAGAGACAGAGAGACACAGAGAGACACAGAGAGAGACACAGAGAGACACAGAGAGAGACAGAGATAGACATAGACAGACAGAGACAGACAGAGAGAGACAGAGAGAGACAGAGATAGAGACAGAGAGAGACAGAGAGTGAGACAGAGAGAGACAGAGAGAGAGACACCGAAAGACAGAGAGAGACAATGAAAGACACAGAGAGAGACTAAGAGAGACAGAGAGAGACAGAGAGAGACAGAGAGAGACAGAGAGAGACAAAAAAAGACACAGAGAGAGACAGAGAGCGATATAGATAGAGAAAAAGAAAGACAGAGAGAGACACAGAGAGAGAGACAGAGAGAGACAGAGAGAGACAGAGAGATACAGAGAGAGAGACAAAGAGAGACAGAGAGACAGAGTGAGACAGAGAGAGAGAGAGAGAGACTGAGAGAGACAAAGAAAGACACAGAGAGAGACATAGAGAGACAGAGAGATACATTGAGAGATACAGAGAGAGACAGAGATAGACAGAGAGAGACAGAGAGAGACACAGAGAGAGACAGAGAGACACAGAGAGACACAGAGAGACACAGAGAGAGACAGAGAGAGACACAGAGAGACACAGAGAGAGACACAGAGAGACACAGAGAGACACAGAGAGATACAGAGAGAGAGACAAAGAGAGACAGAGAGAGACAGAGAGAAAGAGAGAGACAGAGAGAGTCAGAGAGAGACAGAGATAGAGACAGAGAGAGACAGAGAGAGGGACAGAGAGAGACAGAGACAGAGTGAGAAATACAGAGAGAGACAGATTTAGAGAGAGAGACAGAGAGAGACAGAGAGAGAGACAGAGACAGATACAGAGAGTGAGACAGAGAGAGACAGAGTGAGACACAGAGAGAGAGAGAGACAGAGAGAGACAAAGAAAGACACAGAGAGAGACATAGAGAGACAGAGAGATACATTAAGAGAGACATAGAGAGACAGAGAGAGACAGAGAGAGACAGAGATAGAGACAGAGAGAGACAGAGAGAGACAGAGAGATAGACAGAGAGAGACAGAGAGAGACAATGAAAGACATAGAGAGAGACAGAGAGACACAGAGAGACACAGAGAGAGAGACAGAGAGAGACAGAAAGAGTCAGAAGGACAGAGAGAGACAGAGAGAGATAGAGATAGAGACAGAGAGAGACACAGAGAGAGAGAGACAGAGAGAGACAGAGAGAGACAGAGAAATAAAGAGAGAGAGACAGAGAGAGACAGAGAGAAAGAGAGAGACAGAGAGAGTCAGAGAGAGACAGAGATAGAGACAGAGAGAGACAGAGAGAGGGACAGAGAGAGACAGAGACAGAGTGAGAAAGACAGAGAGAGACAGAGATAGAGAGAGAGAGACAGAGAGAGACACAGAGAGAGACAGAAAGAGACAGAGAGAGAAAAAGAAAGACACAGAGAGAGACATAGTGAGACAGAGAGATACATTGAGAGAGACAGAGAGAGACAGAGACACAGAGAGAGACAGAGAGAGTTAGAGAGAGAGACAGAGAGATACAGAGATAGAGACAGAAGGGACAGAGAGAGACAGAGAGAGACAGACAGAGTGACAGATGGAGACAGAGAGAGACAGAGACAGATAGAGTTAGACAGAGAGAGACAGAGAGAGACAGAGAGAGAGAGAGATAGAGAGAGAGACAGAGAGAGACAGAGAGGGACAGAGTGACAGAGAGAGACAGAGAGAGACAGAGATAGAGACAGAGAGATACAGAGTGAGGGACAGAGAGAGACAGAGAGAGACAGATAGAGACAGAGAGAGAGACAGATAGAGACAGAGAGAAACAGAGAGAGACAGAGTGACAGAGAGAGACAGAGAGAAACAGAGACAGAGAAAGAGAGAGAGACAGAGAGAGACAGAGAGAGTCAGATAGACAGAGAAAGACAGAGAGAGACAGTGAGAGACAGAGAGAGACAGAGTGACAGAGAGAGACAGAGAGAGACAGAGATAGAGACAGAGAGAGACAGAGAGAGGGAAAGAGAGAGACAGAGAGAGACAGAGAGAGACAGAGAGAGAGACAGATAGAGACAGAGAAACAGAGAGAGACAGAGATAGAGAAAGAGAGAGACAAAGAGAGACATAGAGAGAGAGACAGAGAGAGACAGAGAGAGACAGAGCGAGACAAAGAAAGACACAGAGAAAGACAGAGATAGAGAGATACAGAGAGAGAGACAGAGAGTGACAGATAGACAGAGAGAGACAGAGAGAGACAGAGTGACAGAGAGAGACAGAGAGAGACAGAGATAGAGACAGAGAGAGACAGAGAGAGGGAAAGAGAGAGACAGAGAGAGAGAAGGAGAGAGACAGAGAGAGACAGAGAGAGAGACAGAGAGAGACAGAAAGAGTCAGAAGGACAGAGAGAGACAGAGATAGAGACAGAGAGAGACAGAGAGAGGGAAAGAGAGAGACAGAGAGAAAGAGAGAGACAGAGAGAGACAGAGAGAAAGAGAGAGACAGAGAGAGTCAGAGAGAGACAGAGACAGAGTGAGAAAGACAGAGAGAGACAGAGATAGAGAGAGAGACAGAGAGAGACACACAGAGAGACAGAGAGAGACAGAGAGAGACAAAGAAAGACACAGAGAGAGACATAGAGAGACAGAGAGATACATTGAGAGAGACAGAGAGAGACAGAGAGAGACAGAGAGAGACAGAGAGAGACAGAGAGACAGAGAGAGACAGAGAGAGACAGAGAGAGACAGAGTGACAGAGAGAGACAGAGAGAGAAAGAGATAGAGACAGAGAGAGGGAAAGAAAGAGACACACAGAGAGATAGAGACAGAAAGAAACAGAGAGAGACAGAGATAGAGAAAGAGAGAGACAGAGATAGACATAGAGAGAGTGACAGAGAGAGACAAAGAGAGACAAAGAAAGACACAGAGAGAGACAGAGAGAGACAGAGAGAGAGACAGAGAGAGACAGAGAGAGACAGATAGACAGAGAGAGACAGAGAGAGACAGAGAGAGACAGAGAGAGAAAGAGATAGAGACAGAGAGAGGGAAAGAAAGAGACACACAGAGAGATAGAGACAGAGAGAAACAGAGAGAGACAGAGATAGAGAAAGAGAGAGACAGAGATAGACATAGAGAGAGTGACAGAGAGAGACAAAGAGAGACAGAGAGAGACAAAGAAAGACACAGAGAGAGACAGAGAGAGACAGAGAGATACAGAGAGAGAGAAAGAGAGAGACAGAGAGAGACATAAAGAGAGAGACAGAGAGAGACAGGGAGAGACAGAGAGATACAAAGAAAGACACAGAGAGAGACAGAGAGGGACAGAGAGAGACAGAGAGAGACAGAGTGACAGAGAGAGACAGAGAGAGACAGAGATAGAGACAGAGAGAGACAGAGAGAGGGAAAGAGAGAGACAGAGAGAGAGAGAGAGACAGAGAGAGACAGAGAGAGAGACAGATAGAGACAGAGAGAAATAGAGAGAGACAGAGATAGAGAAAGAGAGAGACAGAGAGAGACATAGAGAGAGAGACAGAGAGAGACTTTCCACTTTTTCAGGTTTTCTTGCCATATTCCGGTTCCTTCAGTGTGAGTTTTTAATTTTCTAATTCTTTCAGGGTTTTTTGCCATATTCTGGGTCCTACAGCGTGTATTTTTAATTTTCCAACTTTTTCAGGGTTACTCGGCATATTTTGGGTCCTACAGTGTGATTTTTTTCATTTTCCACCTTTTGCAGGGTTTCTTGCCAATTTCGGGATACTTCAGTGTGAGTTTTTAATATTCCACTTTTTACAGGGTTAATCGCCATATTCTGCGTCCTACAGTGTGATTTTTAAATTTTCCACGATTCTCAGGGTTTCTCGCCATATTCAGGTCCTACAGTTTGATTTTTTAATTTTAAACGTTTTTAAGTTTTTTTCGTCATGTTCTGGGTCCTACAGTTTGATATTCTCATTATCCAACTTTTTCAGATTTTCTCAGCATATTCTGGGTCCTACATTGTGAATTTTTAATTTTCCACGTTTTTCAAGGTTTCTTGCCATATTCTGGTCCTATAGTGTGATTTTCTCATTTTCCTCCTTTTTCAGTGTTTCTCGCCATATTCTGGGTCCTACAGTGTGAATATTTAATTTTCCATGTTTTTCATGTTTTCTCGCCATATTCTGGGTCCTTCAGTTTGTGTTTTTAATTTTCCTCGTTTTTCAGGTTTTCTCACCATATTCCCGGACCTTCAGTGTGAATTTTAAATTTTCCATGTTTTTCAGGTTTTTTCGTCATATTCTGGGTCCTAGAGTGTGATTTTCTCATTTCCACGTTTTTTAGGATTTCTCCCCATATTAGGGGTCCTTCAGTGTGAGTTTTTGATTTCCTACTTTTTCAGGGTTTCTCAATATATTCTGGTTCCTACAGCGTGTATTTTATTTTTCCAAGTTTTTCAAGGGTTTCTAGGCATATTCTGGGTCCTACAGTGTGAACATTTAATTTTCCATGATTATCAGGGTTTCTCAGCATATTCTGGGTCCTGCAGTGTGATTTTCTCATTTTTCAACTTTTTCAAGTTTTTTCGCTATTCTGGGTTCTACATGTGATTTTCTCATTTTCCACCTTTTTCAGGTTTTCTCGCTATTTTCCGGGTCCTTCAGTGTGAATTTTTAATTTTCCACGTTTTTCAGGGTTTCTCGGCATATTCTGTTTCCTGCAGTGTGATTTTCTTATTTTCCAAGTTTTTCAGGTTTTTTCGTAATTCTGGGTCTTACAGTGTGATTTTCTCATTTTTCACCTTTTGCAGGGTTTCTTGCCATATTCTGGGTCCAACAGAGTGTATTTTTAATTTTCCACGTTTTTCCGGTTTCTCACCATATTCTGGGTCCAACAGCGCGTATTTTTAATTTTCCACGTTTTTCAGGGTTTCTCGGCATATTCTGGGTCCTAAAGTGTGATTTTCTCATTTTCGAAGTTTTTCAAGTTTTTTCGCAATTCTGGGTCCTACAGTCATTTATTCTCATTTTCCACCTTTTTCAGGTTTTCTCGCCATATTCGGGGTCTTTCAGTGTGAATTTTTAGTTTTTTACTTTTTTCAGGTTTTCTTGCCATATTCTGGGTCATTCAGTGTGAGTTTTTAATTTTCCACGTTTTTCAGGTTTTTTCGTCATATTCTGGGTACTACAGAGTGATTTTTCTCATTTTCTCGTTTTTCAGGTTTTCTTGCCATATTCCAGGTCCTTCAGGGTGAATTTTTAATTTTCCACGTTTTTCAGTATTTCTCGCCATATTCTGGGTAATACAGTGTGAATTTTTAATTTTCCACTTTTTTCATGGTTTCTCGCCATATTCTGTGTCCGACAGTGTGAATTTTTAATTTTCATGTTTTTCAGGGTTACTCAGCATATTCTAGGTCCTGCAGTGTGATTTTCTTATTTTCCACGTTTTATAAATTTTTTCGTAATTCTGGGTCCTACAGTGTGATTTTCTCATTTTCCAACTTTTTACAGCCTTTCTAGCCATATTTGGGGTCCTTCAGTGTGAGATTTTAATTTTATAATTTTTCAGGGTTTCTCGACATATTCTGTGTCCTACAGAGTGTATTTTTTATTTTCCACGTTTCTCAGTTTTTTAAATCATATTCTGAGTCCTAAAGTGTGATCTTCTCATTTCCACGTTTTTCAGGTCTTTCAGTGTGAATTTTTAATTTAACACGTTTTTCAGTATTTCTCGACATATTCTGGGAAATACAGTGTGAATTTTTAATTTCACACTTTTTTATTGGTTTCTCGCCATATTGTGTCCAACAATGTGAATTTTTAATTTTCACTTTTTTCCGTGTTTCTTGGCATATTCTGGGTCCTACAGTGTGAGTTTTTAATTTTCCTCGTTTTTTCAGGTTTTCTCGCCATATTCAGATTTCTTCAGTGTGAATTTTTAATTTTCCACGTTTTTCAGGTTTTTTCATCATATTCTGGGTCCTACAGTGTGATTTTCTCATTTCCAAGTTTTTCAGGATTTCTTGCCATATTCCAGGTCCTGCAGTGTGAATTTTTAATTTTCCACGTTTTTCAGTATTTCTCCCCATATTTTGGGTAATACATTGTGAATTTTAATTTTCCTCTTTTTTTCATGTTTTCTCGAAATATTCTGTGTCCGACAGTGTGAATTTTTAATTTTCACGTTTTTCAGGTTTTCTCAGCATATTCTGGGTCCTTCAGTTTGAGTTTTTAATTTTCCTCGTTTTTCAGGTTTTCTGGCCACATTCCGGGTCCTTCAGTGTGAATTTTTAATTTTCCACGATTTTCAGGGATTCTCAGCATATTCTGGGTCCTGCAGTGTGATTTTCTCATTTTCCACCTTTTTCAGGTTTTCTAGCCATATTCCGGGTCCATCAGTGTGAGTTTATAGTTATCTACTTTTTTCAGGGTTGATTGCCATATTCTGGGTAATACAGTGAGAATTTTCATTGTCCAATTTTTTCATGGTTTCTCGCCATAATCTGGTTCCCCCAGCGTATATTTTTAATTTTCCACGTTTTCAGGGTTTCTCGGCATATTCTGGGTCCTACAGTGTGATTTTCCCATTTTCGACGTTTTTCATTTTTTTTTTCCAAATCTGGGTTCTATAGTGTGATTATTCTCATTTTCCATCTTTTTCATGATTTCTCGCTATATTCTGGGTCCTACAGTGTGAGTTTTGAATTTTCCTTGTTTTTTTGGTTTTCTCGCCATATTAGGGGTCCTTCAGTGTGAATTTTTAATTTTCCACGTTTTCTAAGTTTCTCGCCATATACAGTGTGAATTTTTAATTTTCCACTTTTTTCATGATTCTTGCCATATTCTGTGTCCAACAGTGTCAATTTTTAATTTTCACGTTTTTCAGCATTTCTCGGCATATTCTGTGTCCTGCAGTGTGATTTTCTCATTTTCCACTTTTTCAGGTTTTCTTGCCATATTCCGGTTCCTTCAGTGTGAGTTTTTAATTTTCTAATTCTTTCAGGGTTTTTTGCCATATTCTGGGTCCTACAGCGTGTATTTTTAATTTTCCAAGTTTTTCAGGGTTACTCAGCATATTTTGGGTCCTACAGTGTGATTTTTTTCATTTTCCACCTTTTTCAGGTTTTCTTGCCAATTTCGGGGTACTTCAGTGTGAGTTTTTAATATTCCACTTTTTACAGGGTTAATCGCCATATTCTGCGTCCTACAGTGTGATTTTTAAATTTTCCACGATTCTCAGGGTTTCTCGCCATATTCAGGTCCTACAGTTTGATTTTTTAATTTTAAACGTTTTTAAGTTTTTTTCGTCAGGTTCTGGGTCCTACAGTTTGATATTCTCATTATCCAACTTTTTCAAATTTTCTCAGCATATTCTGGGTCCTACATTGTGAAGTTTTAATTTTCCACGTTTTTCAAGGTTTCTTGCCATATTCTGGTCCTATAGTGTGATTTTCTCATTTTCCTCCTTTTTCAGTGTTTCTCGCCATATTCTGGGTCCTACAGTGTGAATATTTAATTTTCCATGTTTTTCATGTTTTCTCGCCATATTCTGGGTCCTTCAGTTTGTGTTTTTAATTTTCCTCGTTTTTCAGGTTTTCTCACCATATTCCCGGACCTTCAGTGCGAATTTTAAATTTTCCATGTTTTTCAGGTTTTTTCGTCATATTCTGGGTCCTAGAGTGTGATTTTCTCATTTCCACGTTTTTTAGGATTTCTCCCCATATTCGGGGTCCTTCAGTGTGAGTTTTTGATTTCCTACTTTTTCAGGGTTTCTCAATATATTCTGGTTCCTACAGCGTGTATTTTATTTTTCCAAGTTTTTCAAGGGTTTCTAGGCATATTCTGGGTCCTACAGTGTGAACATTTAATTTTCCATGATTATCAGGGTTTCTCAGCATATTTTGGGTCCTGCAGTGTGATTTTCTCATTTTTCAACTTTTTCAAGTTTTTTCGCTATTCTGGGTTCTACATGTGATTTTCTCATTTTCCACCTTTTTCAGGTTTTCTCGCTATATTCCGGGTCCTTCAGTGTGAATTTTTAATTTTCCACGTTTTTCAGGGTTTCTCGGCATATTCTGTTTCCTGCAGTGTGATTTTCTCATTTTCCAAGTTTTTCAGGTTTTTTCGTAATTCTGGGTCTTACAGTGTGATTTTCTCATTTTTCACCTTTTGCAGGGTTTCTTGCCATATTCTGGGTCCAACAGAGTGTATTTTTAATTTTCCACGTTTTTCCGGTTTCTCACCATATTCTGGGTCCAACAGCGCATATTTTTAATTTCCACGTTTTTCAGGGTTTCTCGGCATATTCTGGGTCCTAAAGTGTGATTTTCTCATTTTCGAAGTTTTTCAAGTTTTTTCGCAATTCTGGGTCCTACAGTCATTTATTCTCATTTTCCACCTTTTTCAGTTTTTCTCGACATATTCGGGGTCTTTCAGTGTGAATTTTTAGTTTTTTACTTTTTTCAGGTTTTCTTGCCATATTCTGGGTCATTCAGTGTGAGTTTTTAATATTCCACGTTTTTCAGGTTTTTTCGTCATATTCTGGGTACTACAGTGTGATTTTTCTCATTTTCTCGTTTTTCAGGTTTTCTTGCCATATTCCAGGTCCTTCAGGGTGAATTTTTAATTTTCCATGTTTTTCAGTATTTCTTGCCATATTCTGGGTAATACAGTGTGAATTTTTAATTTTCCACTTTTTTCATGGTTTCTCGCCATATTCTGTGTCCGACAGTTTGAATTTTTAATTTTCATGTTTTTCAGGGTTACTCAGCATATTCTAGGTCCTGCAGTGTGATTTTCTCATTTTCCACGTTTTATAAATTTTTTCGTAATTCTGGGTCCTACAGTGTGATTTTCTCATTTTCTACGTTTTTCATGTTTTTTCGCAATTCTGTGTCCTACAGTGTGATTATTCTCTATTTCCACCTTTTTCAGGTATTCTTGCCATATTCAGGGTCCTTCCGTGTAAGTTTTTAATTTTCTACTTTTTTCAGTGTTTCCTGTCATAATCTGGCTCCTTCAAAGCATATTTTTATTTTTCCTCGTTTTTCTGGGTTTCTCAGCATATTCTGGGTCCTACAGTGTATTTTTCTCATTTTTAAACATTTTCAGATTTTCTCACCATATTCGGGGTCCTACAGTGTGAATTTTTAATTTTAATCGTTTTTAAGTTTTTTTCATCATATTCTGGGTCCTACAGTTGATTTTGTCATTAACCACCTTTTTCATGTTTTCTCACCATATTCGTGGTCCTTCAGTGTGAGTTTTTAGTTTTTTAGTTTTTTCATGGTTTGTTGCCATATTCTGGGTCCTACAGCGTGTATGTTTAATTTTGCACATTTTTCAGGGTTTCTCGGCATATTCTGGGTCCTACAGTGTGATTTTCTCATTTTCGACGTTTTTCAATTTTTTTCGCAATTCTGGGTCCTATAGTGTGATTTTCTCATTTTCCACCTTTTTCAGGTTTTCTCGACATATTCAGGGTCCTTCAGTGTGAGATTTAAATTTTTTACTTTTTTCAGTGTTTCTCTCCCTATCCTGGGTTCTACTTTGTGAATATTTAATTTTCCATGTTTTTCAGGTTTTCTCGCCATATTCTGGGTCCTTCAGTGTGAGTTTTTAATTTTCCTCTTTTTTCAGGTTTTCTAGCCATATTCAAGGTCATACAGTGTGATTTTCTCATTTCCACGTTTTTCTTACTTTCTTGCCATATTCCAGGTTCTTCAGTGTGAATTTTTAATTTTCCACGTTTTTCAAGGTTTCTTGCCATATTCTGGTCCTTTAGAGTGAATTTTTAATTTTCAAGATTTTACAGAGTTTCTCAAAATATTCTGTGTCCTCCAGTGTGAATATTTAATTTTCTAGGTTTTACAGGTTTTCTCGCCATATTCTGGGTCATTCAGTGTGAGATTTTAATTTTCCTCGTTTTTCAGTTTTGCTCGCTATATCCGGGTCCTTGAGTGTGAATTT